>NW_019384387.1:35516-67378 GCF_000671375.1 Centruroides sculpturatus | reverse complement strand
ATATATATATATAAATATATTAAAAAAAACGATAAACAAAACTGGAACTTTTATTATTATTATTATTATATTATTATTTAATTTTGCTTACTTCTTTACCAGTTTTGTAGACGATTTTTTGCACGATTTTAGAGAACAAATTCGTTTTTTTTTCTCTCTTTCTCTCTCTCCAAAGTGAATTTTAGTATCAAAAAAATTAATTTAGAGACGTTTTTTTTAATGATAAAATCGCTCTGAAAACTCCAGATGATGATGATCAACGAACTTATGTGGTTCCTGGCCAGAAGATTCGTCCCGAATTTGTAATTTTTCTGGGGTATTTTTTTTCAGGATCACATGACCAACTGAAATAGTGTTTTTTTTTCTTTTTTTAGACTATTTTTTCCTTGTTAAATTTCATCTCGATTCATTGTAAAACTCATTATTAAAAAAAGAACAGTTGATAGTATGTATATCTGGAATCTGTATCATAAGATAACCTTCAGAAATGTTTCGGATGAAGGATGCTGCGGAGTGATAAATCCGTGATCATTTTCTTTTTTTTTTTATTTTGGAAATTAATAAAGAGAATATTATTATTATTATTATTATTATTATTAAAATTTAGTAATTAAAAATTAAGAATTTAATTAGTTTTCTGGTGACTTCTACCGATAACATTTCTGAATGGATATAGGTCATTTATCTTTTCTTCTTGGCGTTTTCTGTTAGCCGCTCAAAAGACGTTAACAATAAAAGTAATGTTGACCAAATCAATGATGACTCCTGTTATTATTTATCCAGTTACGAGGATTAGAGATGTGTAACTATCTCTCGTTACGGGAGAGACGTAACGGGTCGAAAGATAGACGTAATATTTAAAGTTACGAACAATTGTGTAAAGGGTTATCTTTCGTGAGGAGTAATGAAACAAAAATTTACATTTAAAAGGGTGTAAATAAGCTTGTTCTGTTACAAAGCTATGATGTAGTAAGTAACATGTGATTCCTCTTCAGGATCAATTTTTAAGAATGTTGGACGTGTCTAACACGTAAAAGATGTGTACGATTATGTAAAATTATCCTTAAAGATTCTATCCTTAAGGATAATTTAATTATAAACGAACTTATGAAGGTGTGATCTTGGTATCGGTATTTTACAAGCCTTGTTTTTTTGTTGTAAAAACAACACAATTTTGACAATATATTATAGAGAATTTTCAAGTTATCGAAACAATTTACACGTAAATAACTATATTAAGTCATAAAGGATAATAGAAAAACCGCGACTTTGTGACTCGAACGTTATTTAAGATGATCTCTACGCGAATCGTAAGTAAAGTTTTCTCATTAACAATCGATCACGTATGAATATTTAGCTGATGAATACATAAAAAATCAAGTATTTTTGTGTGTTACATCGATAAAAAATTTATGTTTTCGGGTGCAGAATCGTGCGGTAGGAAGTAATTAAGAAGAAGAAGAAGAAGAAGAAGAAGTGTTTGGCGTTAAGAGAAACAGGACGATAATAAATGAGAAATAACACGAGTAAACAGAAAGATAGGATTCCATTCGGGAGATAAACAAGAGGAGTTAGATCATCCCCACAGGGATGAGTTAATTAAGTGAAGTGGGGTGATCGCCATTGTTAGAATTATCTTTCTTTCGTTTCTACAGGACACGCTTTTAATATTTATATACATAAAGTCACGGTTAACTGTGACACATTACACTTCACTTTCTTAAGAAAAAATAAGATAAAATATAGCAAAAAGTTTATAAAACTTCAAAGTAAAAATTCCAAGTCTCTGCGTGTATATATATATATATATAAAATAAAAAAAAGCGTATAGAAAAACACCTTTCTGTCTAGGAAAATCGGCAGTTTATCACAATACAACATTCAAAGCGAATTTATCAGATAAAAGCATTTCTAGTGGGTCCTAATGTCGAAATCGCGTCACCTAAAGGACCAGTGGAACAAGCGACCAGTAGCGAGTGTGTCGATCAAGTGAGGGAGGGTTTTTGGGGAGGTTGAGTTGTGTAGAGGCCAGGAGCTTTGAATGAAGGCGAAAACCTTTCCTCTGCAATTTCTTTGTCGTGGGGGGGGTAGCAATGGGACGGGTCTATAGAGGACTGACGAAAATGGCCAATTCGACCGAAGCACTAGCAGCTCCATCACCGTTTGACGTTGATGTACGGTTGGCGTCTCGGCTGCACATACAGGAAACGCTCAGAAGCCAGCCGTTCATTTCCTCCCTCTTCGAGTTGCTCTCTTTAGTGAAAGTCGTTTCTCCACTAACCAGTGACTCAGCTAACAATGTCCGCGACATTGCCATGTAAAACAATAGCATCCAGTGGAGGAAGGAGACATACCTTCCGTTCTTTTCACATCCTGAACGTCATCAGTGGTCGAACATCCGCTGCACTTAATCCATACATACACTATCTCATCCCAATTTCATTTCAATCATATAATAATAATAATAATTAACTCGATTATAATTAAATCTTCTACCTTAAAAATTGCTTTAAAAATGCTTGTTTTATTATCAAAATAGCATAGAAAATTAAGAAATTTACGAATATTTAATTTATAAATCGATTTCTTTAAAATTCATTTATAACTGCGCGTTATAGTCCGATTTACATAAATTATCTTCATAAATAAAAAATCTTTTCATTCGATTTTAATGAAAATTTATGGGTGAATAAAACTAACTTTAATAACTTTAAAACCCCTAAAAATATTAAGGTAATATCAATACTTTTAGTACTGTAGACGTTCAATTAAAGGTACCGAACAACACGACTTCATAACAATTTACTGTACTTTTTCGTATAAAAATAGTGTAAAATTACTATATTATAACCTTAAATTTACTAAAAAAAATAGCAGTTTTTCACACTGAAATATATATATATATTTTTTTTCGATTTTTATTTGTGCTAGTTCACATAGTTTCTTCCTATATCTTTTAAGAGGGACGACGACTTTCGGGTCATTGTCCCTACATAGAGTTAGTGTAGCATGACTTAACAATGCATGAAACATGCACTTTATTTTTAGGTAGAATTGTCAAAAACAAAGAAAACATCTGACATAAAAATATATATTTATATATATGAGCTGTCATAGTTTGGTTCCAAAATGTCTTGGAATGCACAAGATGAGAAATATATTGGCACATTTATTACTTCCGGGTATTGTCATACTTAAATAGTTTCGACTTTTCGTTCTTATAATAAATATAATTTAAAGATTAATAGCATAAAAAATTTTGAAGAAAAAAAATTGAGGATAAATAACGTACTGCTACAGTAACAAATACGACTATCATTAATTAAGAAAGGGGGGTTTTAATGAATAAAATACAGTTTATATTACCTCGAAGAGTTATCTAAATACTACTTATACACATATAGATGGATCTAACTATGTATTTAATCCTTAAAATCATATCTACGAGTCACTGAGATACTATAATACAGTCGACCCCCTACAACACTGTTGATTTTTCCGTTTTATATGAATTCCATGTTGTACGAGTCACTTAGATTTTACAAATACGTGTACCGGGCTGTGAACGGCTCACGTATTTGNAAATGAAGTAATGTATGCTTGCGTGACGTATTAAATAAATTTAATTTATTTTATTTTATTTTTAAATTATTTTTAAACCTTGCTTAAAGTTTGTAAAATATAAATATGTACTTTTTATGAGTGTAATTTGGAAGATTTTTGTACTAAAAAGAAAGGGAAAGTTTCTTATAAAATCATTACAGAGCAACTACAGATAATGCTTAATTGTGTATTGCTTTAAATTGTACAATGTTGTACTGCATGAAATACGTCAGCATGTGACGTCCCGCATGATTTCCCAGTAGGCAATAGTGACGTGACTAGTACACCATCTCCGGCAATGGCTGAGACCCCCACGTCTTCTTCGTGCCTGACCATCTTGCAACCCGTCCAAGGCCCAGCACTTAATGCTGTCAACACGTACGGCACCACCTTAGGTACCTACGGACAGTACCCAGGCAAGTGACTTATCACTACAGCGCATATATATATATATATATTGTTTTCTTTTGTTTTTTAATATTCTTCTTCTTCTCATCCTCCTCTTCCTATGCTCAAAACTGGGAAAAAAGTTTATTAAAAACTTAAACTAATTTTCAAATAAAATAACGCAAGATACATCACAGATGAAAGTTAACAGCGGTAACTTACCGCAATGCCCCTTTTGACAAAGAGGCATTCAAATTATTTTTAAAAGTATCATCCCTGTTATAATCTTAATGGACTATCTTTTCGGATGTCATCGGGAACAACCCTCTTTTCGCCGACGTGTATTGCAAAAGGTTGGAATTCCATCACGTTCCTAGGATGGCGTTTCACTTACAACAATATATATCACGTCTGAGAATCCGAGAAATAAATCTGCAAAGGGGGGGTCGAGTAAAAAACTCGTGTGCCAGATTATTTAATCTGGAATCGAGATCAGTCAGACAAGACGGATGATACCAAGCATGCCTTACTAATCAATCTATACGCGTTCTAAAACACCCCTCTCTCTCCCTTATAAACTTCTCTTGTACACTTTGCCAAGTGAGTTGGCGTAAGTTTAAATAACGTCCGCCAGATCTCGCTGTTGAAATATGAGGATGACATGGAAACAATCCATCAAGACAGACTCTTGTATCACCGCCAGACAAATAGACGTGTACTCCGATGACTTAGCGATAAAGTTTCTGGCAACTAACCAGTAACGTTATAACACTAGAAGGTCTTTATTACGACGATTGCAGGGTTCGAAACTGGCAACAGAACAACAGGCGCCTTCATAATGAAGAAGGAGTTGTGTGGGTGGAGTAGAGGACGGCGAGAAACTTGCTACAAAACATCTGACTTCTATATCAGTAGCTCATTTTAACTTCTCATGTTGTCAACAATAGTTTTTACGGATTTTTTAAAGAACAAAGGACTTCCTTGTATGTAACAATACTTTTAACTGAATATATATATATATATATATTTTTTTTTTCTTTTTTATTTTTTTTTTTTTAAACATGCTTCAAGGAACGAATTCATCCCCTGTATCTTCCCTTACCATTTCTCTATAGACCTATAACTCGCTTGTCGTTGACAGGCCCTCTGTAGACCACTGAGGCTATAGCATTGAGGTCCTTTCTACTGAAGACCCAGTTGGTGGACGATCCCACGGTCAGGACTCGATACAGATGAGCGATCGCACACAATCACCCGTTTGGAAGGAAGTCAATGAATAGTATACATCTCTCTCTCTCTCTCTCTCTCTCTCTCTCTCTCTCCCCGCGGATAGCAACTTTTGGGAGAGGACAAAGTTTGGTTTCTGGCTCCCACTTCCAATATAAATTAACAGGCAACACATTCTAGAATCGCCAAATATCAAAGTTCGTGTGTCCTTCTTTACGTTATGAAACAAAACGGGGTAGTCGTGGAGATTATCGAGCCGCCATCTTTGATTTCACGGCTGGAAGACGTATCGAATGGTATGGACGACAAAAGACGAAAAAATCCCTCGGTTGGCCACAACAAAGTGATGAAATAAAGTACGGTATTTTCCCTAAGTCTAGGGAGAATGTTCGTGCAACAAAAACTTCCCCCCTAATCCTAGGGATTCAAAAAATCGACCGGCCATGACGAAGGAAGGCAGCCATTGACTCGTAGCTTTCCAGCCGAGAAATTGGCTGTCTAGTGGTTCTATCAGCATACCTTTTATTCTTCAGCTAATTTTTGGCTTGGTTGATGCCTGATTTAAGTGGAACCACAAAGATTAGAATCGTGATTGAGCCAAATCGATCCATAGAAACTCATTAATGCGCCTCTCAACTAAAGATACGTCGTCTTCTCTCCTTTGTAAACATACCTAAAAAAAAAACATGGTGTATAAATTAGTACAACATGTTAGTCCCTAAAAAATGTGTAATATTTTTTAAAATTGGCCTCACAAAGGAGGTTGTTGTTTGTATCTGGCGGTTCCCTTTCTACGAATGAAGAGGGGATGCCGTTTAACTGTCACATTCCTTAAGACAACATGGAGAATAACATGTGTTGATGTGACAACGGATGCACGTGACGTATTCGGATGTTAAACTTCTTCCTTTCTGACTCCATTTTTATTTTTTAAATGTTGCTAGATAATTGTTTATGATTACAACATTATTTCGAGGGTTTTACATTGCTTTTCCTCCTCTTTCACCAACGCTATATTGAGGTAATGTTATTTATATGCTTCGTAACAGGGTTTTATCTAGATTTTAAGTTAGAATGACTGTTATATTATTTATTGTAGCCTTAATTTTATATCAAATTATTCATCGGGAGGCTTCTGAAACGGGAAACGGAAGATCTAATTTCATTTTTATATATCTTATTGCTAATTTAAAGCCTTCTTAAGCCTTAATAACACTAACTTCTATCCGTTGTGTAGAGCTAAAACTATTGCTCTATTCGTAATACAATGCCTCATCTAACCCCAACTTATACAGCTTTTAATGTGTTTATTCCCATTTAATAAGCCTTTTTAGGCCTTCCATACTTTAAAAAAATCAGATTCTATAATATTTACTCTCGTAAATTTCCTTAATTTAATAGAATTATAAAAGTCTTTTCCAACGATAAAATTCTTACGTCCGTACGCCTTCAGGCTCATCAAAGCCTGAAGGGAAATAGCCACATTAAAGATTTCGTAGCCAAAATTACAGGATTACAACCGGTTAATTCAGGTTAAATGTTTAATTTAAACGAAGATACTAATTAAGGCTTTGAATTTATACAAAGTGAGAGCGTTAATTAAACACATGCAGAGCCTTTTAATTACGAAAAAATAAAAAGAAAAACAGATTTAGATGAAGATAACAGAAGCTGTACGTACGGATTTTCAATAGAAAGCCTGTATTTTTTTTATATTTTTGTTGCACTTTACTATCCGCACTTGGAAAGGCTCTATCTGTATTATATAAGAGGGTAAGGCTTTCATCAATTGTGTGACGATGATTGGTGTTTCCCCGCTCTCGATAACCTTTCGTTGGCCGATAGGAAAGTGTTGTAATTACAAGGCCAGTGGGTCGCTTCGATAAGAACCATTGGCATCTCTTGGGACGAGTCAATAGACAGCTGCTGCATTGTGATCGTTCCACTCCAGCACACATCGCAGCCATCACTTGTTTTCTGTAATTTCTCCTCTTTAACTTATCCATAACCGCATTTTAACGAGCTCCATCCCCAAATGCGCTCTCCTCCTTCGTAAAAATCCAAAAAAAAAGATGAGGTAGAGCGAATTTCAGCACCACTCAACTAAACACTTTCCCTATCGGAAACCACGCGATGGGAGAGCATTTACTACACATTAAACACTAGAAAATTTACAAAAATATTAATTAATAACCCCCGAAGTTCCTCTTAGAGAAGGTGATATTTTGTAATGTTAAGGAGAGCAATTTTCGTGCAGATGTTTAACCATTCCTGCTGGGTAATGCAATACGTGTGGAAAAAGAAGTACAGCAGGGATAGATAGATCTAGTGACGTTAATGACATCACAAAATGACATTCTATCGGGCGAGCTTGTTCATCCATATTGATTGTTGGTAATGCAAAGACGGCTGCCAGGCATACCTGAGCCTTCGTGCTTGCAATACCAATGTCAGCGACTTGCTAAGAACTAAATCGGTAGTTGATGTCATGTCGGACTTAGCATGTCGTCAATTAGCGATGAACTTAAACAGAATGGTTTTTATTTACGGTGGTATCAGGCTCCTTGCCAGGAGGATGTCTGCCATCTCATAGCTGGGGTTCTGTCGCATGGAACGGAGTGATAATGCATGTCATTAAAGGAACTCTTCTCATAAAACGTCATCGTAAACAAATATAGACCCCTTTTTTACTTCGTAAAAATAGATGCAGTTATTAAGCATCTCTTTCGTTTCGCTAAACTTTCTGATTAAACAGCACTTTCTACCTCGGAAGGGGGATGTTTAGTCCAGAGATTTCGCCTATCTTATAATAAACCTCTTTATAATAACGAGATCAAATCTAACCCCTGTATTTTTCATGTTAAATAGCTTAGATCTTTACAATAAAAGCTTCCATGGGCAAATTTCTAGACCCTCTGTACCCTTAAATATAGCTGCTATATCTACAAGCGATTTTAAGATAAAAACTTTAGTAAATTTTACTTTTTTTTTTCTTTTTAAAGTTACATATATAGAAACCTTTGCTGGAAGAAACCCGAGAGCCTTCGGATAACTAAGATAAACCCTTAAAAATAGCTAAACAATCGTCTTATCTTTGTGTAGAAACCCTTTAAGAAAGATGCTAATAAATTTCGGAGACCTTTCTGTAAAAATAATTTACTTATAAAGGCCTCTATAATTGAAGGCCTCCTATAAGCAATTGCTCAATTCTCTTATCACTAATGGAAATTTTTACTAAACTAGATCGGATAATTAAATTAATAATCGTTAAAGTTCGCTTATTGATCGGTTGGAACTTAATTGGAGTTGTTGAGGGTTGATGCACTTGGTGCCGAGATAACATAGAAGGGAAGATCCCCCCTCTTTGTCCCCATCTGTTTCTCATACGTAAGCTAATCTTTCCAATTATTCAACAACAGATTGAATGTGTTCCTACTGGTAGATATAATCGCTTGGGATTGGGTCTGCCTTGTTACCCATTACACTCATTGTGGTTTAAACAGCTCCGACAACCCCACTCTCCTTCTAATCTCTACAACGTTGTATGCTTTGATGGGGTATACACTTCTGGTCAGCGAATTTTCATAGATAAACATCATTAAACTAAACGAATACAAGCTTACACTAAAACTTAAACAGGTCAGGAAGTGTTTTTAATAATTTTAAACCGTGCTTTTCTCATTTCAAAACACTAGAAATGCCTTGCTCTTTATCCTAATTTAACCCCATTTTGTTAAATTTTAAAATATTAAATCACCTTTTCTTTTTTTTGTATATTTTAACGATATAAAATTATGCTATTTTAATCATAATTTAATCATTGACTGTCGGTTTAAATAAATAAATAAATAAAAGAAGTGTAGCAATAGAACGACTTCGCCTCTTCGATCTGTCAATCAGAGGAATGTAACTCCTCCCGTCTGTCTTCTTTCAGCCAATGACGGTCGAGATTTGAATGGTGACCATTCTATTCACGACGACGATAACAAACGACAGAGGACGCAGTACAATGGAGACCAGCTCTATACAAATGTGAGTTGCACATTTTGTCTAAGTAAATCTCATAACTTTACCACCTCCTCGTGAAAGAAAACACGGGCAATTGACGCTAGAACGGGTGTAAAACTTTAAAAAAAACGGTCACAATACGACTCCAGAGTGTCGAGATACTTAATAAAAGGTGGTGTAATTAATAGAATTAAAGAAAACCCTCCTGTCACGACACTTAATAAAATTACAAAAAAAAACTCTCCTCTATTTCTGTTACGTTCTGACGTTGTTAAATCCTTTTATTTTGTAGCAAATGTGGCCTAAATGGCCGAAACAGGAGGAACTTAAAACCACAGCAATGGTTCCAGATTTGGGTACTGCTACAGCTGCTGTATCAGCGGGTACACCCTACAGCCTCCAACAGTTTCCCGAACAGGCATTCACACCGGTGGTGACTACGGCCACAGCATCCAACGAGCATGTTAAACAAGAGATCACACCTTATGAGGCCACCATGACATCTATGACGTCACAAGTCCAATCGTCGGCCGTCTATTCGCCTCCGTTAGGTGAGTTTCGAACCCGAGCACGTTATGGAGAATGGTGCAGAATTCAGTTGGGATGCCAACTGCGCGCTTATATATATATATATATATTTTATTTATTTATTTGTTAAAGGGGGTGGAAAATCCTATACGTGGAAAAAAAGACGTCCTTCGAGGATCGGATTCTCAAGGTCTCTTAGGAGATTTTGACGTTTGTTTGCGAGTTTTGGGTTGGAGGGATGTCGTTTCTGTATCCAATGCCTTTTATAAGTTTAAAAATACCATTTTCCTTTTATAAAAGAAACCTTTTATAGCTGCAGAATTTATATAAAAATCCTATTTTTTCTCTTTTTTAATACTTCGAAATATTATATTTTCAAACATGGGTTTTTCAATGCAATTTATGTCTACTTTTTTAGAGAATAATAAAATATTCTCTTCACCTTTTTACTCCTTAATTGTTTCTATATCTTTTATATTTCTATTCTAAATATCCTATAAATGAGCTTAAAATTATTTTTCAACTTTTAATCTCATTCTTACCCCAATATACCTATTTTTCTATTCTCTAATAAGGTTTATATCCTGAAAAAAATCATTTATTTTTTTCTGAATGCTTCTTTAATCTTTCTTCAACCCTCTTAAGCTCTCTATCTAGCCTACTGCGATTCTAACCTCCAACCTTACATCATCCTTAAAAACCTTAGATCCTTTTATCCTATCGTAAAGTTTATCTTAAAACATTTTAATCTATCTTAAACACTATTAAAATTAGCCATGATACTCCATTCACGTGCCATCCCTACACTCAAACAAATCCCTTAAAAACTCTCTTTAAAAAAGAGCAACATTCCTTAACACTTTAACACCGTTTCGTCAAGTTAATTATAAGAACAGAAAGGTTTTGCTTCTTTAAAACAACCTTAAAATCCTTACAAAGTTAAACTTATCCTACCTTAAACCTTATAAAAAATTATCTAAAGTGTCATTAAAGCATTACATTTCCTTCACGTATCATCATTACACTCTAAACAATTTTCCTAAAACTTCCCTGTAAAAAAGGGGGTGACATTCCTTAACAGTTTATAATCAAAGGTCAAAAGGTTATAAGATATCATCAACAAGCTTATAAGGTTTTTTTTTCTTTCTTAATTTTTAAAATGCTTCAAATAGATTTGGGGAGGATTTTATAACCGATCTTAAACCTCATTACAAATCCTCTAAATCCCATAAAAATGATCTAAACAACAATTAAAGCACGACACACTGTCGACGTATCCCTAAACCTCAAACACGCAAACAACATCCCTAAAAATGGAGGGGATCATTTCATGAAAAGATTAATTGTGGGGATAGAAAGAAATCGCCAACAAGCTTAAATGTTCCTTTCGCCTATAAAATTCTTCCAAGCCTAGGTCTTTCTTAGCCTCGCTAAACCCTATAAACTATCGTCTACGTATCATCTCTACACTTCAAACACGCAAAAAACACCACTAAAAACCTCCTCCCTAAAAGAAAAAGAAGAGAACATTCCTTAACAGTTTATCACCATAAAAGGTTAATTATGGGAACAGAAAGATACCACCACAAGGTTTAAAATCCCCCTCAAATCCAGGCCTCTCGTAAGTATCATTTAAAAACTCCTCAAATCTTATAAAAATGACGTAAACCATCATCTACGTATCATCTCTACGCCTCAAACAACAACATCCCTAAAACCTTCCCCTTAAAAAAAAAGGGGGGGGGAGAGTAGGAGAACCTTCCTTAACAGTCTATCACCATTTCGTCAAAAGGTTAATTGTGGGGACAGAAAGGTGTCACGGCGACGACATTTCACCAAGTGGGATTGTTCCCAAACTGCACATACACAGAAATTCCATTTACACACCGAAGCAGAAGCGTACACTACAGATTTATATACAGTCCTCTGTCAAAATGCACTAAGAGTAGCTGGATGTGTAAAGTAGTAAAAAGTGGAGTAGAAACTTGATAATTTATTGGTACCGTTAGCTAGTCCTATCTAATATGGCAGACTGCTGGTCGGATAGTGATAGCAGGTTCACCCAGCCGTAACTAATACGTTCAAACAGATGCTGAATTTCAACAAAGCTAACCAGTCAAGTAACAAATTGAGTTTTATACTTCGTTGAAGATTTTTCAACACCCGCCACACACACACACGCGCGCGCACACACACATATATATACACACACGCACATACACGCGCTCGTACACTACACACACTACACAAACCGAACTTCGATCTACTTCCGTCTCGTTTTTTTTTTTTTTTTTCTTCTTCTTCTTCTTCTTCTTCTTCCTTCCCCTTCTTCTTTTTCTTTTAAATACTTAAAATCGCCTCGTCTCATTTACTCGTTATTTAAATTATTGGTTACTCGTTCGTTCTATACTTTATCTCGTTCTGTTAGCGAAAGATTAAGATTATCGATAAGTTTAAAGGGGATTTTTTTTTATTTTATTTGTAAATCGAATTTTAATGCGTTTTCCTGAATAATTTCGAAATTGTTTTTTAGTAATTTTATCTAATTTTTGAGTTCGTTTTCATTAACACAGCTTATAGAAGCGCTTCCTTTGTGTATAAATCTGTTTCTAGTCTTGATTCGTGGATTAAAGTCTCCATATTTTAAAAATGGAAGACGTTTTAATCGGGGGAGGGGGGTTTAAGAATGAACACTGGAAGCAACTGTTCGTAATTTTATTTACCGAATCGATTTTGGGTTTAACTTTCCGCCTATTCGTCGAGGCGTTATCGTGGCGTAGCTCTCAGCGGGTGTGATGAAGAGTGAGAAAGTTAACTCTCCTCCCGGTTGCTTCTTCACCAAAACATTTATTATCCATCAAGGTTATGACCCTTAGCAACCCTTTTATTCGACTTCAGAAGAGGGAGTAGCTATTCTTCCATCTGTCAATTAGGAAAGAAGGAACCAACATGGCCCCCCAGAGAGACGGGAATAGCTGAAAAGTTTGTAGTTGATGGCACGAANCGTTTTATATGAATTCCATGTTGTACGAGTCACTTAGATTTTACAAAAACGTGTGCCGGGCTGTGAACGGCTCACGTATTTGTAAAATCTAAGTGACTCGTACAACATGGAATTCATATAAAACGGAAAAATCAACAGTGTTATAGGGGAGGGTCGACTTGTATGCTTAAATTTAACAATATAAGTCTCCGTTTTTCATTATTTTAACTGTGTAACATTAGTAAATTGAAGCATAAACTGGTAATTAAATAAAATTATAATAGTTTATCATCCTATCATCATCGTATACATCATTAAAAAAAAGATGCGGATTTTTCATCAAAGTCAAATCGAGATGGATACAATTTAATGCATTTATTTAGTTAAACTCGTATAAATTTCTAAGTTTATTAGATGATAAGGATGATTTATAGTTAAATTCAGTTAAAGGGATGATTTATAATTCATTTTACTGAAGATAAACGCTATTTTAAGCTCTCAAACATAATTCATCAATGCTCTCTTCTCGTAAGAGACAGATTGTAATTTTTAATGTAGTTTAGATGACGAATGAAAGCTAAACAGACGTATAAATAATAAATATAAAAAATTATTTTTTCTCAGAAAATAACATAAAAATTGAAACGTGAAAGCTTAATATATCGATTAAGAAAAAAAAGAAGAAGAAGAAAGAAAGAAAGACGAAGGCAAACCACCTCCCACTTCATCAACAAGGTGAAAGAATTCCATTCCAGATGCACTTTTATAAATCCAATATCACAAAAAGACAAACATGTAAGGAGCTACCACTTGAAAAATGTCACATCATTGGACATCATAAGAGAGGAGAGAGATGCCATCGATCAGAGAGGGAGACAATTTTCTCTTCAGTCCACTCCCATCCGTTCTACTGTTTTGTCATCAGTGGACAGTAGGATTTTGCTGTTCCAATCACTAAAACCGTACGTTTTTTTTTCTCTTCTTCATCTTTCCTTCCCTCCCCTCTTTCCCTCAGCCAGATCACGGTCACTCGTGACCAAACTAAATCCCAAAACTCGGATCTCATTTATCTAACACGTGTGTTCCATTCCCAAGTAGTCGGTAGTGTGCCACCTGACTCTAGTCCATGGTTAGCCGGATGCCAACTTCCTCGTTCCGGCACATCACTCACAGCTAGCCACACTGTGTGCACCCAGCTGATCCCTATTTTCATTCCACTCTATAGGGCTTAAGTCGCGTGGTCGGAATATGGACTGTTAAATGTGCCATTTTGTCACCATTAGCAATATTCGAGGATCGTGCTGTTGAATAAATTAACATTGATGACTCTTTCTCGCTGATGTGGATCTTCTTCTCTTTGTATGTATGTGTGTGTGTGTGTGTTTTTTAGTTCCTCCTCCTTCTCTTCCCGTTATTAAAACCGATGACGAATGCTGATAAGGTGAGGATTAGGGATTTATTCCCTGTTCGAAGCAGTGGAGGATGGATAAGGGGTCTGTAGGGAAAATACTCATGTTGTAGAGCAGTTTTTTTTCGGATTTATGCTAAAATTTAGGATTTCTAGACCCTTTATCTATGAGTCTGTAAGTTTCGGGAGCATTTACAGAACAGATTTTCTGTCTCTTTTTGCTAAGATCTGCATCCCTTTCACAGAAATTCTGAAGCAGTTTTTTTTTTTTTAGGTTCCTATAAGTCCAATTTCTTAATTTAGACCAAAATTTAAATTTTATATCCTTTATTAATTAGAATAAAACAATTATTCGGTGTTATTTGAGCTATTCTGCCAGACAGATTAATGAGAAGATGGATGCTAAAATGAATATAAAAACAGGAAAAAAAAGGAGAAGAAAGAATAGAATAATTTTGTCTTCGAAACATAAAAGATTTATGTAGAAAATAATCTTTAAAGTTAAATTTGAATCTCGAGCGAGACCTCAACTGTACCATTTTTATGAGGTCTGGGGTAGAGTATCGAAGAGAAGCAATTTATTCCAAGTTTAAATCTAGCAGTTCTCCATCGACTCAACCAACATCAGGAGGAATTTCATCAGAAGTTCTTTTGTTTTATGTCTGGAAGAAGACTAGATAAAGACAGGGAGTTGGTAACCCATTGGGATAGTTGACTGTTGCCAAGGGACACTTAGAAAGAACCAAACGTTTCCATTACCGACGGCAAATGTCCAAACAGCTGCCACACGCTACTTTAAGTTGTTTCGAATTTCTTCCTTCGAAAAATACTTCTTTATGAAAAATCTACCCTCTTGGGAGTATTTAGAGAAACTAGATAAGAAGGAGAAACTTGTTGTATTCGACAATCTGTATACAGATGCGTGCATAATGGAGATTTAATGAAATCTAGAATGACATTTCAATGTAAAAATACGGCCGATTTATATAGTAATTTGTTAAATAAACGAGGAAATATGCTATTAATTATGCTTTTAAAGGTATATACTGCATGTAAGAAGGTGTATACTTCTATAGGAGTATTCAGGCGCTCTTAACAGATGAGAAGGAGAAACTTGTATTCACGAATCTTTATACAGATAATAGAGTTATAGCATTAAAATATGGTCAATTTACATACAAAATTTGTTAAATAAACAAAGAAATACATTATTAAAGTAACAATTATGCTTCTACAGGTATATACTACCATCCAGAAGCATAAAAAAATGCATATTTCTATAGGAGTATGAGGTTGTATATACGTGTAATTTTTAAGGATAATCTGATAAAGGTAGCTGTAAGGCCGAAGAACAGGATCTGTAGGAACAGAGTAGTTAAAGGATAATGAAATGCTACTATAGAAATAATATAATTAAGATTTAAGAGTTAGGATTAGGATTATGCCACTTATAATTCTATTTTTATACTCATGCGGTTAGGAAGACCTGAAAGTCCTAGAATTATAGGAGCAGAATATCTAGATAACTTATTACTTCTAGTTTAGAGTATAAATATGTGATACTGAAGATAAAAAATATAATTTTCGAGTTCATACAGCGATGCTTCTATAGGAATATTTGTTAAAATTTGAAAGTATTAGAGGTGTGTTAAATGCTAGCTATCTGTAGGATAATTATTTATTGAAGTAAATGATAATTCTATGCTATTTAGATCATAATTAACATTGAATCTCAGCGATGTATATATATATANGATATATAAATATATATATATATATTTTTTTTTTCTTTATTATTTTTCTTTTTTTAAACATGCTTCAAGGAACGAATTCATCCCCTGTATCTTCTTCTTTCCATTCTCTTACATACCATAGGCGTATCTTTATTATCTTATTGTTACTTTATCCTGCCAGATGTTTTTGTTGACTTTGCTAACAAAAACAAAAATAATGCTATATTTACTGTTTAGTCTCTTGAATTGTAAGGTAAAACGAACGATTATAAATAATTCGAACTTATTTTTTTTTCTTTTTTCTCTCTTCTTCTAATTTTCCTACTTTGTTTTCTCTTATCCCTTTGGGCTCATTTATTGGTGGTTCCTAATGGTTTTCTTCAGATGTGTGTGACAGTCTAGACAAGTGTAGGTTCTCTAACGATAAATCTAGACCTGGTAATTAAATCCTTGTGATTTTTATACACAAATTTTACAGATAAATCGAACGTATAATGCGTACTTTTCTGTATTAATTAACACGAGTTAAAGCAGTAATTTTTTAAGTAAATTTATGCTTAATTATTCATATTTTATTAAAAATTTAACGTCTGAAGGTGATTTTTAATACATTAAAACCGGTTTTAAAGAGAAAATTTTCTTAGAAACAGCTTAATAAATTTAATCTTTAAGTTAGTAAATCAGAACGTGCATAAGTATTTAAGGGCTGATTATAGGTACTCCTTACCTACTTAGTCTTATTGTGACCCTATAAAAAAGCCCTTTCTCTCCATCAAATAACGCCTCATGTAAAAATACGAGGCCTTAAACCATAGACTCATAATTCCAGGCCTTAGTCTACAGCAGAGGTTTATAAATAAAAATAAAACCTTTCACTTAAAACTGGTTTGGGAAGCGAAATTAAATCTTAATTACGTGTAATTCTCTAAAGAACATCTCTAGTGTTTTTATTGTATAAATTTATATTAAAAAAAATAATCATTTAGTTATCAAGAAAAAACGACTCTTTGAATAAAATTTAAACAATAAAAGTCTACATCCGCTCGTCGTTGAATAGAACTAGACTATTTAATGATCGGTTTGAGTAGAAAAAAATGATGATGTAAAAGGTTATTGATGATGTTCTCGTTCCCTTCTACAGTTGCAGGAACGGCAGTAGCAGGGCCCACTGTTACAGGAGTTCCTGGTACAGAATATACTTACACCACTCCATACAGCCAATATTCATCAGCAGCTGCATACGGAGCTTATGGATATGGTTCTGGTGGGATCATCAGTATGTATTGGTGAATATTCATCCTGTTACTCTGTCTTTATGTAGTTTGTAAGGTAAAGAACGTGTTGAGAAGTGTGCCTTGCACATATTTTAATCAAGTTAATTACTATTAATTACTAAAGAGAAGATAGAAGATGAGAATTTGATGTGCTATTAACGATACGCTAATTGCACGTCTTTAAAGTTTATCGGATGTTAAATTAAGCGTTTTTTTTAAATCTGAAATTTAGTTTTTTACATTTATTTTCGATAAAATTTCATCTACGAAACGAAATTTTACGGGAATCGAACTTAATCTTCCGTCTTATATGTATATATGAAATTCGTCTTAGTTTTTTTTTATTTAAAAATAATAAATATATCAATAAGAGGTATAAATATTAATTTATACCACTTACTGATATAGTTATAAATAAATCTGATCAAAAATTTTAAATTAAAATGCGAAATTTTTAAAGAAACGGGTCTAAATATGCCGCTACTATATTTACGCTTCATAAATGTACTTAATATTAAAGAATTAAGTTCGTTCTTAGTAAAACACAAGAAAATATATTTTAGTATATGATAACTTAAGAATAATTTAATATAACTTAAGCAATCGTTGTAGAAAAGGCCATTTGACTTAACCCATTTTAACAATCACGCATCACCCAATGGCTACAAACGTAACTGAGGATCTCATTTTAAATTTCAGATCCTTCTTACTACTACGGCACGAGTGGGCGTCCTGCAACTACCAATCCGGGCCTGACATCATCAAGTCTCAGTCCGAACTACAAATCATCCGAACGTTGCTAGCTAATCCGCCAACAACGGGGGAGAGAACCAAAAGTGTCTGGTTGTGACGTCAGTACAATATACTATGAATCCAGGCGAAACCGAACAACGACTCGCAGGGCTGACTACCTCTATCTCTTTATTTTTTATCATAAGAAAAAAAAAAACAAACAGACAGACAGACAGACAAACGAGAGGAAAAAACAAAAAAACAAATCAAGCTTTTTTTTGTGATTTTTTTTTCTTTTGAGTTCTTCGAGTCATCATCACTCAGAATTTTGAAGAAGTTCTGTATTCGACAGATAGACATTCAGACAGGCAAATAATAATAATAATGTCGAACTCTTTAGCAAAAGAAAGAGGACCAACTGGAGTGTTGGTCTCACACTACTAGACTACATTCGTGTGTGTGTATATGTGTTTTTACGTATATATATGTGTTTACATGTCCGTGTACAGTATAAATTTTTCCAAAAAAAAAAGAAAAAAAAAAGAAACACAAGAAATTACAGCCCATACCAAAGAGAAAAAGAAAAACGTTAAAAAAAACAGCTTTTTCGGAGGATTTCTCCTGAATTTTCCCCTGTTTTTTTTAGAATTATTTTAATTATTTTTAGATATATTCTTCTCCTTTAAAAGCCTCCACAAAGGGGGTGGACTTCTATTACTTTTTACTATACTTTAAGCGATACCTAGGGAGGGAGGGGCTCAAAATTCGTATAGCTTCGATCAAAACAAGCTTATAATTTAGCTATCAAAAGCCCCCCCCCTTACCTTCCTCTTTCTTAAAAAAAAAAAAACTAGGGGTCGAGATCATTTTGAACCCAATTCTGGGCGCTAGTCACTGATCCTGTAGTCATGATTATAGTCACAATATTTATATTCATAAATAAATAAAAGAAGCGAAAAACCGATAAGTTAATGTGGAGAATTATGTTTTTAAAACACGTATATGTATACATATTTATAACGATAAATCTAGACCTGGTAATTAAATCCTTGTGATTTTTATACACAAATTTTACAGATAAATCGAACGTATAATGCGTACTTTTCTGTATTAATTAACACGAGTTAAAGCAGTAATTTTTTAAGTAAATTTATGCTTAATTATTCATATTTTATTAAAAATTTAACGTCTGAAGGTGATTTTTAATACATTAATACCGGTTTTAAAGAGAAAATTTTCTTAGAAACAGCTTAATAAATTTAATCTTTAAGTTAGTAAATCAGAACGTGCATAAGTATTTAAGGGCTGATTATAGGTACTCCTTACCTACTTAGTCTTATTGTGACCCTATAAAAAAGCCCTTTCTCTCCATCAAATAACGCCTCATGTAAAAATACGAGGCCTTAAACCATAGACTCATAATTCCAGGCCTTAGTCTACAGCAGAGGTTTATAAATAAAAATAAAACCTTTCACTTAAAACTGGTTTGGNGGGACGGGTCTATAGAGGACTGACGAAAATGGCCAATTCGACCGAAGCACTAGCAGCTCCATCACCGTTTGACGTTGATGTACGGTTGGCGTCTCGGCTGCACATACAGGAAACGCTCAGAAGCCAGCCGTTCATTTCCTCCCTCTTCGAGTTGCTCTCTTTAGTGAAAGTCGTTTCTCCACTAACCAGTGACTCAGCTAACAATGTCCGCGACATTGCCATGTAAAACAATAGCATCCAGTGGAGGAAGGAGACATACCTTCCGTTCTTTTCACATCCTGAACGTCATCAGTGGTCGAACATCCGCTGCACTTAATCCATACATACACTATCTCATCCCAATTTCATTTCAATCATATAATAATAATAATAATTAACTCGATTATAATTAAATCTTCTACCTTAAAAATTGCTTTAAAAATGCTTGTTTTATTATCAAAATAGCATAGAAAATTAAGAAATTTACGAATATTTAATTTATAAATCGATTTCTTTAAAATTCATTTATAACTGCGCGTTATAGTCCGATTTACATAAATTATCTTCATAAATAAAAAATCTTTTCATTCGATTTTAATGAAAATTTATGGGTGAATAAAACTAACTTTAATAACTTTAAAACCCCTAAAAATATTAAGGTAATATCAATACTTTTAGTACTGTAGACGTTCAATTAAAGGTACCGAACAACACGACTTCATAACAATTTACTGTACTTTTTCGTATAAAAATAGTGTAAAATTACTATATTACGTAAGTTTAAATTATTATTTTTTTTATACAATACTTTTGTGTTATAATAATTTTTTATTATTATTATTATTATTAAAATTTAGTAATTAAAAATTAAGAATTTAATTAGTTTTCTGGTGACTTCTACCGATAACATTTCTGAATGGATATAGGTCATTTATCTTTTCTTCTTGGCGTTTTCTGTTAGCCGCTCAAAAGACGTTAACAATAAAAGTAATGTTGACCAAATCAATGATGACTCCTGTTATTATTTATCCAGTTACGAGGATTAGAGATGTGTAACTATCTCTCGTTACGGGAGAGACGTAACGGGTCGAAAGATAGACGTAATATTTAAAGTTACGAACAATTGTGTAAAGGGTTATCTTTCGTGAGGAGTAATGAAACAAAAATTTACATTTAAAAGGGTGTAAATAAGCTTGTTCTGTTACAAAGCTATGATGTAGTAAGTAACATGTGATTCCTCTTCAGGATCAATTTTTAAGAATGTTGGACGTGTCTAACACGTAAAAGATGTGTACGATTATGTAAAATTATCCTTAAAGATTCTATCCTTAAGGATAATTTAATTATAAACGAACTTATGAAGGTGTGATCTTGGTATCGGTATTTTACAAGCCTTGTTTTTTTGTTGTAAAAACAACACAATTTTGACAATATATTATAGAGAATTTTCAAGTTATCGAAACAATTTACACGTAAATAACTATATTAAGTCATAAAGGATAATAGAAAAACCGCGACTTTGTGACTCGAACGTTATTTAAGATGATCTCTACGCGAATCGTAAGTAAAGTTTTCTCATTAACAATCGATCACGTATGAATATTTAGCTGATGAATACATAAAAAATCAAGTATTTTTGTGTGTTACATCGATAAAAAATTTATGTTTTCGGGTGCAGAATCGTGCGGTAGGAAGTAATTAAGAAGAAGAAGAAGAAGAAGAAGAAGTGTTTGGCGTTAAGAGAAACAGGACGATAATAAATGAGAAATAACACGAGTAAACAGAAAGATAGGATTCCATTCGGGAGATAAACAAGAGGAGTTAGATCATCCCCACAGGGATGAGTTAATTAAGTGAAGTGGGGTGATCGCCATTGTTAGAATTATCTTTCTTTCGTTTCTACAGGACACGCTTTTAATATTTATATACATAAAGTCACGGTTAACTGTGACACATTACACTTCACTTTCTTAAGAAAAAATAAGATAAAATATAGCAAAAAGTTTATAAAACTTCAAAGTAAAAATTCCAAGTCTCTGCGTGTATATATATATATATATAAAATAAAAAAAAGCGTATAGAAAAACACCTTTCTGTCTAGGAAAATCGGCAGTTTATCACAATACAACATTCAAAGCGAATTTATCAGATAAAAGCATTTCTAGTGGGTCCTAATGTCGAAATCGCGTCACCTAAAGGACCAGTGGAACAAGCGACCAGTAGCGAGTGTGTCGATCAAGTGAGGGAGGGTTTTTGGGGAGGTTGAGTTGTGTAGAGGCCAGGAGCTTTGAATGAAGGCGAAAACCTTTCCTCTGCAATTTCTTTGTCGTGGGGGGGGTAGCAATGGGACGGGTCTATAGAGGACTGACGAAAATGGCCAATTCGACCGAAGCACTAGCAGCTCCATCACCGTTTGACGTTGATGTACGGTTGGCGTCTCGGCTGCACATACAGGAAACGCTCAGAAGCCAGCCGTTCATTTCCTCCCTCTTCGAGTTGCTCTCTTTAGTGAAAGTCGTTTCTCCACTAACCAGTGACTCAGCTAACAATGTCCGCGACATTGCCATGTAAAACAATAGCATCCAGTGGAGGAAGGAGACATACCTTCCGTTCTTTTCACATCCTGAACGTCATCAGTGGTCGAACATCCGCTGCACTTAATCCATACATACACTATCTCATCCCAATTTCATTTCAATCATATAATAATAATAATAATTAACTCGATTATAATTAAATCTTCTACCTTAAAAATTGCTTTAAAAATGCTTGTTTTATTATCAAAATAGCATAGAAAATTAAGAAATTTACGAATATTTAATTTATAAATCGATTTCTTTAAAATTCATTTATAACTGCGCGTTATAGTCCGATTTACATAAATTATCTTCATAAATAAAAAATCTTTTCATTCGATTTTAATGAAAATTTATGGGTGAATAAAACTAACTTTAATAACTTTAAAACCCCTAAAAATATTAAGGTAATATCAATACTTTTAGTACTGTAGACGTTCAATTAAAGGTACCGAACAACACGACTTCATAACAATTTACTGTACTTTTTCGTATAAAAATAGTGTAAAATTACTATATTATAACCTTAAATTTACTAAAAAAAATAGCAGTTTTTCACACTGAAATATATATATATATTTTTTTTCGATTTTTATTTGTGCTAGTTCACATAGTTTCTTCCTATATCTTTTAAGAGGGACGACGACTTTCGGGTCATTGTCCCTACATAGAGTTAGTGTAGCATGACTTAACAATGCATGAAACATGCACTTTATTTTTAGGTAGAATTGTCAAAAACAAAGAAAACATCTGACATAAAAATATATATTTATATATATGAGCTGTCATAGTTTGGTTCCAAAATGTCTTGGAATGCACAAGATGAGAAATATATTGGCACATTTATTACTTCCGGGTATTGTCATACTTAAATAGTTTCGACTTTTCGTTCTTATAATAAATATAATTTAAAGATTAATAGCATAAAAAATTTTGAAGAAAAAAAATTGAGGATAAATAACGTACTGCTACAGTAACAAATACGACTATCATTAATTAAGAAAGGGGGGTTTTAATGAATAAAATACAGTTTATATTACCTCGAAGAGTTATCTAAATACTACTTATACACATATAGATGGATCTAACTATGTATTTAATCCTTAAAATCATATCTACGAGTCACTGAGATACTATAATACAGTCGACCCCCTACAACACTGTTGATTTTTCCGTTTTATATGAATTCCATGTTGTACGAGTCACTTAGATTTTACAAATACGTGTACCGGGCTGTGAACGGCTCACGTATTTGTAAAATCTAAGTGACTCGTACAACATGGAATTCATATAAAACGGAAAAATCAACAGTGTTATAGGGGAGGGTCGACTTGTATGCTTAAATTTAACAATATAAGTCTCCGTTTTTCATTATTTTAACTGTGTAAAATTAGTAAATTGAAGCATAAACTGGTAATTAAATAAAATTATAATAGTTTATCATCCTATCATCATCGTATACATCATTAAAAAAAAGATGCGGATTTTTCATCAAAGTCAAATCGAGATGGATACAATTTAATGCATTTATTTAGTTAAACTCGTATAAATTTCTAAGTTTATTAGATGATAAGGACGATTTATAGTTAAATTCAGTTAAAGGGATGATTTATAATTCATTTTACTGAAGATAAACGCTATTTTAAGCTCTCAAACATAATTCATCAATGCTCTCTTCTCGTAAGAGACAGATTGTAATTTTTAATGTAGTTTAGATGACGAATGAAAGCTAAACAGACGTATAAATAATAAATATAAAAAATTATTTTTTCTCAGAAAATAACATAAAAATTGAAACGTGAAAGCTTAATATATCGATTAAGAAAAAAAAGAAGAAGAAGAAAGAAAGAAAGACGAAGGCAAACCACCTCCCACTTCATCAACAAGGTGAAAGAATTCCATTCCAGATGCACTTTTATAAATCCAATATCACAAAAAGACAAACATGTAAGGAGCTACCACTTGAAAAATGTCACATCATTGGACATCATAAGAGAGGAGAGAGATGCCATCGATCAGAGAGGGAGACAATTTTCTCTTCAGTCCACTCCCATCCGTTCTACTGTTTTGTCATCAGTGGACAGTAGGATTTTGCTGTTCCAATCACTAAAACCGTACGTTTTTTTTTCTCTTCTTCATCTTTCCTTCCCTCCCCTCTTTCCCTCAGCCAGATCACGGTCACTCGTGACCAAACTAAATCCCAAAACTCGGATCTCATTTATCTAACACGTGTGTTCCATTCCCAAGTAGTCGGTAGTGTGCCACCTGACTCTAGTCCATGGTTAGCCGGATGCCAACTTCCTCGTTCCGGCACATCACTCACAGCTAGCCACACTGTGTGCACCCAGCTGATCCCTATTTTCATTCCACTCTATAGGGCTTAAGTCGCGTGGTCGGAATATGGACTGTTAAATGTGCCATTTTGTCACCATTAGCAATATTCGAGGATCGTGCTGTTGAATAAATTAACATTGATGACTCTTTCTCGCTGATGTGGATCTTCTTCTCTTTGTATGTATGTGTGTGTGTGTGTTTTTTAGTTCCTCCTCCTTCTCTTCCCGTTATTAAAACCGATGACGAATGCTGATAAGGTGAGGATTAGGGATTTATTCCCTGTTCGAAGCAGTGGAGGATGGATAAGGGGTCTGTAGGGAAAATACTCATGTTGTAGAGCAGTTTTTTTTCGGATTTATGCTAAAATTTAGGATTTCTAGACCCTTTATCTATGAGTCTGTAAGTTTCGGGAGCATTTACAGAACAGATTTTCTGTCTCTTTTTGCTAAGATCTGCATCCCTTTCACAGAAATTCTGAAGCAGTTTTTTTTTTTTTAGGTTCCTATAAGTCCAATTTCTTAATTTAGACCAAAATTTAAATTTTATATCCTTTATTAATTAGAATAAAACAATTATTCGGTGTTATTTGAGCTATTCTGCCAGACAGATTAATGAGAAGATGGATGCTAAAATGAATATAAAAACAGGAAAAAAAGGAGAAGAAAGAATAGAATAATTTTGTCTTCGAAACATAAAAGATTTATGTAGAAAATAATCTTTAAAGTTAAATTTGAATCTCGAGCGAGACCTCAACTGTACCATTTTTATGAGGTCTGGGGTAGAGTATCGAAGAGAAGCAATTTATTCCAAGTTTAAATCTAGCAGTTCTCCATCGACTCAACCAACATCAGGAGGAATTTCATCAGAAGTTCTTTTGTTTTATGTCTGGAAGAAGACTAGATAAAGACAGGGAGTTGGTAACCCATTGGGATAGTTGACTGTTGCCAAGGGACACTTAGAAAGAACCAAACGTTTCCATTACCGACGGCAAATGTCCAAACAGCTGCCACACGCTACTTTAAGTTGTTTCGAATTTCTTCCTTCGAAAAATACTTCTTTATGAAAAATCTACCCTCTTGGGAGTATTTAGAGAAACTAGATAAGAAGGAGAAACTTGTTGTATTCGACAATCTGTATACAGATGCGTGCATAATGGAGATTTAATGAAATCTAGAATGACATTTCAATGTAAAAATACGGCCGATTTATATAGTAATTTGTTAAATAAACGAGGAAATATGCTATTAATTATGCTTTTAAAGGTATATACTGCATGTAAGAAGGTGTATACTTCTATAGGAGTATTCAGGCGCTCTTAACAGATGAGAAGGAGAAACTTGTATTCACGAATCTTTATACAGATAATAGAGTTATAGCATTAAAATATGGTCAATTTACATACAAAATTTGTTAAATAAACAAAGAAATACATTATTAAAGTAACAATTATGCTTCTACAGGTATATACTACCATCCAGAAGCATAAAAAAATGCATATTTCTATAGGAGTATGAGGTTGTATATACGTGTAATTTTTAAGGATAATCTGATAAAGGTAGCTGTAAGGCCGAAGAACAGGATCTGTAGGAACAGAGTAGTTAAAGGATAATGAAATGCTACTATAGAAATAATATAATTAAGATTTAAGAGTTAGGATTAGGATTATGCCACTTATAATTCTATTTTTATACTCATGCGGTTAGGAAGACCTGAAAGTCCTAGAATTATAGGAGCAGAATATCTAGATAACTTATTACTTCTAGTTTAGAGTATAAATATGTGATACTGAAGATAAAAAATATAATTTTCGAGTTCATACAGCGATGCTTCTATAGGAATATTTGTTAAAATTTGAAAGTATTAGAGGTGTGTTAAATGCTAGCTATCTGTAGGATAATTATTTATTGAAGTAAATGATAATTCTATGCTATTTAGATCATAATTAACATTGAATCTCAGCGATGTAGATATATATATATATATATAAAATCAATTGCAGCTGAAAGAGTAGAGAACTGCTAAGGAAACAAATCCTGCTGAGAGAACTGAATGGATCAGAGTGGTGATGCAGATCGTGCAGTCAGAATCTGGCGGGATATAGAGGCGTATAACAGTTGTAGAAACTGGAAGAGTCTATCACACGTTACTCAATAGATTTTAAAAATTATTAGAAACGTTAAAATGATTCAGTGACAAACAACTCGTCTCAGAATTGAAAAAAAGTCGATAAACTGATTTTCAACTTTTATACAAGAGATGGAGAAAGAGAAGAGATAAAAAAAAATTCTTGCTCTTCAGCATCACTTGACATTCTCTCACAATCCATAAAGCAAGCAATTTTATCCAAAAAACCCTCCAAAGGAGGGTCTTAAACACTTTATTTCTGGAAAGTACAGTAATAAGCAAAACCGTATATCAATTGAAAGTCGGTGTTGTGACGTTCAGGAAAATTAGCGTCACTTCTTCAACACGTGACTACAACGACACGATTATGGTTGTAATGAGGCGCATCTTACACACCATACAGATGGTCTTGTGTCATATATGAGTTTCGAGCTCTTACCGGATACAGGCCGTTAGATTCCATGTGGCAAATTGTCACCTGAAGCCAAGAAGTGAAGGGGGGGACTTGAAAACACTTCACCCCGACTGAACGATCTGACTGACTGGCAAGCAGCCATTAGAAGATGTCAAATATAAAATTCGTCATTGAAAGTGTGAAGACAGTCCTTTTATTGTGCTTCTACTTTCCCAATTTTCGACAGAGATGCCCTCAGTTAGGGTCACAAAGGTGTTCCTTTAACGTGTTCTGCTCCAACAGCACCTGTGGTAGTCTATCTTGAATGATGTGCTCGACTTCTTTCATCGGGGGGGAGGGTTGAGACTTTTTGATGTCTGTGTGTATTTTTTTAGTTTTTTTTTCCTTCCCCTATTTACCGGAAGACAGGAAATTACAGTTAAGAGACGAATTGTAAACGAAGACGGACGATATTCTAATTGACAAGTGAATCAACTGACTTGAATGAAGATATTCACTCCCCTTTGGGAGGTCAAACAAACACGTCTTATAAAGAAAGATCTATAATTTTAAGGTCGAACAAACGTATCTCAGTACTTCTTGCTGCCTTTTAATTAATTATCAACAGTTAAAAAGCGCTAATATGTTGGCTTCAACCCTGATTACTTCCGAGAAACATTTAATTAAATCTTTGAGTTATGGAAAGGAAAATCGAAGAAGAGTGTGTCGTGGTTACTTATATAGAACGAAACAAAACATTAATTATTTTATATAAATGAATACGTCTTCCTAAAATGTACAGAAGAGATTTATTGAAAAGTATCGTTTTGTAACCCTGTTTTTTAACCTTCAAAGTGATTCATTGATTATAAAATTATATTTAAAGCTTAATTTATACGGTAGGCCAATTTATTTTACATAAATTAAGCTTGTTTCGTCCGTATTTCTAACGATACAGGTCCTAGAAACGTTAACAACAGAGAGTAAAACTACTCTTAAAACGTATAAAAATTTATTATTTTCGGCTCAAGTGAGATATGCTATATATTTTTTTGAACTTATTTACACATTATCAACACTAAATTAGAGTAGAACAGAGGCTAAATAGTAAGCAACATTTACTTAAATCGTAAGGATGCGGAATGATGTTTTGGATCTACAGGATGACATCCTTTACAGTTGCACTGTATACTTTTACAGTAAACTCTGATACAGATTATAAAGTTACTAACAAACACAATAAGATAACTGATCATTATTTATCCTGAGAAAAGCAGATACGAGATATCAACCAGAAACCAATTATAAGGATATTTATTAGATGACAAGCCTCACCCCCAAAAAGCTATCGGGATATTCTGACAGGTATTCGATTTTGTTTGGCCCTATCCATCAGAATGGTTTGGTAGAAAGAGAGAGAGAGAGAGAGAGAGGGGAAGGGGAGGGAAAAAGAGTCCACTTGTCCGTATGAAAGTCACATACAACTTGCACCAGTTCTCTGGATGTTCTTATCGATTCTGCCTCACAATTCGATGCTGTTTGGTGGTTTCCTGTCTTTCCCCATCTCTACGCTCTCTCTCCTCCTCCTTCCAAACTTACAAAATCATTAACTGGTTCTAGTTTAATTTGTAACCATTTTTTCTTCTCTCCTCTCCATCCTTTACGTTGATTACAGGTGAGATGCTACGATCTCGTTGCTCTCGGTGTTCTTTTTCTTTTTTTCATTTTCCATTATAGAGAAAGTCGTGAAAACAGTAGCGACTTGTCTTTCTATCCTCATAGGGTGACTATAATAAAGAGAATCAGTTTGAGGGAGAGTAAAGTCAGAGGGGAAATGTCATGGTACCAGTGTGCTGATTAATAGCTTCCCCCCGACTGAGTAGTGCAGCGATCGCTGGCAAATCTCCATTATTGGACTCGTTGTGCTCAGAACAATTGCTAGTGAGTGATCCCCAGGGACCTAGTAACCGCTGTACATTAGGCTTAACGTCCAGGCTGTCGAGGCCTTTAGAGACTTTCCTAGATACACTTTACGAGAAAGCGTGGTGTGATGACGACGAAATGCCAAAAGCACAAGTGCTGTGTGTTGTTTCTGTCTCATCATCTACAGGCGTGTTTTACTCTGTAAAATAAGAACTTTCCATCATTTAAGTAGATAGAATCTTCCTCCCTTTTCTACCAAATTGAATCCCATCGAGTTATGAAGAGGGCATACGAATTAAGCTTTGGTTACTGATGATACCACGCATTAAATGAGAGATGTGATGGGTGGAGTGGGATGGAGAAATGATCATAAAAATTCGAATTTCTCCTACTTCCCCTGCTTTTTCGGGGTTGATATTTTGTAACTGAATCTAGTGAAGGATGGATAAAGATAAAGTAAGAATATGTATCTTTTGTTATTACTCAAAATGTTGGCCTTTTAATGTTGTTTTGATGTATTTTGCTCTCATAACTCCATCTCACTTCTTAGCTAAGTTTAGGAGGGTTTAATTTAATAATTTAAAGAGGATTTTAAACACTAAATACAAGAAAAATGATGATAAATTGGATAAAAATTATGACTATTCTTCAAATTTTACAATCGAAAATATCTATTTACACTTCAGTTATTTTTCCACTTTCATGAATATGTAACTGATAAGGTTATGATGATGGATGATTTAAAAATTTTTCCAAGAAAAATTATATTTAAAAAGATAAAATAAAGTTAAATTACATTAAAATTTATACTTTCCTTCCACATTTTCAAGTGTAAATATATAATTTAGCATCTCATTATGCACTCTTTTATATAGTAAATAGCTGACGAAAATTGACTATTTCTACTAACATCTCATCTTTAGCAATTTTGAATCAAATATTATAAGTTTTAAACTTAAAAAATACACAATTTTAACTTCCACATTAAAGAACAATTGATAAAGAAGAAGGAGTTTAATTTTCTTACAGGTTAACTATGTAAAAATTAGAGCATCTTTCCATCTTCTCTCTCATTTATCCATCTCCTGACGTTAGGAGATAAGAGATTAATGTAAATTAAAAATCCTACAGGACTTTGTTAAAAATACTGAACATAAAAAAAAACCCGCAACATCGTGGCATCCCTCACCAATGATGGAACGTTCTACACGTTAAGAATGTTTAATTATCTCGATTTCTATTGTAACAGAATTGGGTTTTCACCTTGGTTCGACAGTCCTGCACTACGTGAATGCAGATTGCGTGAAGAGGGGGAGGAAAAGAGAAGAGAGGAGAGAAGAGAGAGAGAGAGAGAGAGAGTAAGTTCATCGAATTGTTTAATTATCTACACAATGTTCACGATGAAGGAATGCAATCTCATCCCAGTTATCCTTTATGACTTAAGGATGCTTTTTCATAGTTTTATCCTTTAAGAAAAATTCCTGTTTGTTTGTAAATTTTATCGATTTTCTTCAGGGGTTGGAAGCAGTTATTGATTTCTAACCTGGGGATGCAGGACGTTAGAAAAATCTTTCGATTTCTGACGTATAAAAGAAAAAATAAATAAACATTAAAGTAAATTATTCTATATAAATTTTAAGTAAAATCTTACTAAATATAGAGAAGAATCTACTAGAAGATGCGCTCTTTCAAGTGTAAAAAAACTCAAAAATATGATGAGATATGAGATAATTACGCAATTGTGTTATTAATAAGTGATAATTTAATAAAAATAAGCATTCAGTTTTAATTTCTGGGGAGGATAATGAACATAAGTGGGTGCTTATGCTATATTAATCTGCGCCACGCCCTGATTACTTACGAAGTAAGCTGAGTTTTTGAGAGGATTTTTAAAGCATTATCGTAAATTTTTGAAGTTATAAAACAAGTTTTTAGTTTAATTAATTAATTGAGTTAAAATTCCTTGGGATAAAAGTAGACAATTGTCCTAAATTGGACTTTCTCCAATAATACCGTGCTACCATCTTGTAGTAGATTTTATAACTATTTGGGCGATAAAGATAATATTTTATCAACGCTATAATATAATATTTGATATAATTTTTAATCTTAAAATAATACTTTTATATATATAATAACGTTTTTACTTTATATAAATTAAGTGTTAAATAATTTATCTTTTATATCATTTTATTCACAAAAAAATAAAAAGATATAGAATTATATTAAATTAAAATTTACTTAAGAATCATTTTTATAATGTTTTTATAGTAAATTTAAATAAAATATATCAATTTTGTAAAGATATAATCAATATAAAGTCAAAGTTACGAAAGTGATTGCTTTCCCGCATAACACGAAATCGTGCAGTGAAGCTAACATTTAAGGGTTTCGTTTTAAGCTCCTCTTGCTTATCCCAATGCAAATCTCTTCAAAAAAATCGTATTTACGAGAAAGTTTTTCGATGAGTACGGATTAAATTCGCGTTCTTTGGGTCTATAACCTTACGTAGGTCTACATTTTTTGGCAATTTTTAGGCGATAGGACATCATCTTTTCTCTCGATTCGCATTCCGTACATCAAGTCATAAAAATACAGGTGTGTCTGAAAAATGTTTCCTCTGACATTTGACTTTTCGCTCACGTTTTCGTACATCCCTCATCCCATCTCTATAAGTAAATGTAATGAAATATTTAACTTGGGTTGGCTTACATAAATTATAATGAAATTCGTTTCAAGTAAAAACGGGATGTGTAGCCTTTTGGAATGGATTTAGATAAAATATTTAAACAGTTTCCTACGTGATGTTATATCTACATAAGTTATTATATTTCTAAAAATATTTTTGTTGATGTCCTCATGACTTTTTTTTTTGTAATCTATTAATATATAATTTAATTCTTTTATAAGATAGATAATTATCATTAAATTTAAGCTAATAATTAAATAAATATGTAAAGTATATCATGAAGAATTTTATTAAAATAATCTACAAATTATTATTCATCTTTACGACATTTAAAATTGCTTATTTTAATAGGTTTATACGAGGGGAAATCACTTAAATTTAATTATAAATCATTAATTTTTTTAAAATATAGTTAAAAATATATATATAAAACGTAAATAAAATATTTATTTTATATAATTAAATATAT
>NW_019384387.1:7732-34532 GCF_000671375.1 Centruroides sculpturatus | reverse complement strand
AGCCTATCAACCCTAAAAATTTAAAGAATATAATTATTTTTCTTGTATAATTTCTCTTAAAAATTGTGTAGAAAAATCATTAATTTATTAATAAATTTTAATTAAAATTAAATTTTTGTAATGTTTTAAGCATCATAAATTAATTTTTTTATCATTCGGATAAGTGAAAACTTCGAAAAAAATTTAATTTTTATCATCAAAAAAATGCTACTAATTATTCTCAGTAAGATATGAATATGATCATTAATTACAATTTTTATTTTTTCCCCTTTAAAGAATTTCTCCATTTTGTTTTTTTTTTAGAGAGTGGTAATCAGCTAAAATAAACATTTACAACAAGATGAACCTTTCTTAATTATCTCGATAATTTATTATTTTGATCCACTTTAAATGAGGAGAAGAAGAAAAGAAACAAGGAAAAGAATGATGATAATGATGATAAAGTTGATGATGAACAAAATGAACAGCAAGATGAGATATAAAACGTGATAAATAACAAGTTGATAAGCATGATAAACAAGAGAAACAGCAAGGAAAAGAACAGAATGAACTGCAAGATAAAAAAGTTGAACAGCAAGATAAAGAACAGGATGAACTGCAAGGTATAGAACAGGATGTACTACAAGATAAAGAAGTTGAACAGAAGGTAAAGAACAGCAAGATAAAGAAGTTGAACAGCAAGGTAAAGAACAGGATGAATTGCAAGGTAAAAAACAGGATGTACTGAAAGATAAAGAAGTTGAACAGCAAGGTAAAGAACAGGATGAATTGCAAGGTAAAAAACAGGATGTACTGAAAGATAAAGAAGTTGAACAGCAAGGTAAAGAACAGGATGAATTGCAAGGTAAAAAACAGGATGTACTGAAAGATAAAGAAGTTGAACAGCAAGGTAAAGAACAGGATGAATTGCAAGGTAAAAAACAGGATGTACTGNTACTATATAATCCTACTTTCTTTTACTAGAAAAAGCGAAGTTCTTCTACTGTATAACTCTACTTCTCCCCATTAAAAATGGAAAGGTTTTCCTACTATATAACCATACTTTCTTCCACTAGAAAAAGCGAGGATATCCTACTATATAACCCTATTTTCTTCCACTGGAGAAAGCGAGGTTATCCTACTATATAACCCTACTTTCTTTTACTAGAAAAAGCGAAGTTCTCCTACTATATAACTCTACTTCTCCCCATTAAAAATGGAGAGGTTTTCCTACTATATAACTCTACTTTCTTCCACTAGAAAAAGCGAGGTTATCCTACTATATAATCCTACTTTCTTTTACTAGAAAAAGCGAAGTTCTTCTACTGTATAACTCTACTTCTCCCCATTAAAAATGGAAAGGTTTTCCTACTATATAACCATACTTTCTTCCACTAGAAAAAGCGAGGATATCCTACTATATAACCCTATTTTCTTCCACTGGAGAAAGCGAGGTTATCCTACTATATAACCCTACTTTCTTTTACTAGAAAAAGCGAAGTTCTTCTACTATATAACTCTACTTCTCCCCATTAAAAATGGAGAGGTTTTCCTACTATATAACTCTACTTTCTTCCGCTAGAAAAGGCGAAGATTTTCTAATAGACAACTCAGAAAAGATAAGGTTTCCCTATTATGTAACTTTACTTTTTTCTACTAGAAAAAGAGTAGGATTGGGAATAATTTTTCTATTATATGAAATTATACTTTCTCTTTAGTAGGCCTAATAATAAAAAAACAGAAGTAAGTAGGATCTACTAGGATGATACCTGTTGACAGTTTTAAATTATTTTTCTAAATATGAAAAAAATGCTTTTAATCTCTTTTTTTAGTAAGATTTAGTAGGGTGATATATTCTTAGTAGTATATTTAGTACAATTTCGTTCTATTTCTTATTAGAAATGGGAGGAAATTCTAGAGTTATATAGTAGGAAAACGTCTCCATATTTAATAGAAGAATTTCGTCAAACAAGATGAATTCTTTTTATTTTCCTTTAAAGGATTTTAAGGGAGAAGTTAAGGATTTTCCTTTATTTTCTTTAAAAAAATCTTAGTTAGAAGCAGTCTAGTAGGATAATTCCTACTAGACTGAGAAAAACACAACTAATATTTTATGGTGTGGGTAAAAAAGATTAAAAATAAGATATGGTAGGATATATTTGAGAAGTGTTTTCCTACTAAAATCGCTTTTAAATTCTTCAAAAGACGATATTCTTTCGAAAAAAGGGAGTAAATTCTGTGACTCTTCCTTCGTTTCCTGGACAAAAAAGGAAGGAGTGTCAATGAATTTCAACCTGCATACTCCGATAGGAGTGAGAATAAAAACAAAAACCATTTGTTTTAATAGTGTTAGACCTATTTTTCTTAGTAGAAAACATATTTTAAGATGTATAATCAACATCTTTCGAGGCTCGAAAGTGTATGATTTTCAAGAGACGATAAAAGTGAAAAATCGATTTTTTGGGGTTGTTTACGAAGTTTCGATCGGTCTGGAGACCTTTATTCTGTAAATAAGTAGATTTTCATCACGCGAAAATCTATTTATAAGATCTTGTTTGGCTTCCAAAGTGAGTATATATTTGCCTTTGGAACAATTTAACAATGGAGGAAGGAGTTTCGAAGTTGGAAAAAATTGGGATGAAAAGAGGTTTAAATTATGTAAATTTATTCAAAAACAAAGCTTAACTCAACAAAACTTTTTTAATTTATATAAAAATAAGATTTTGAGGAGGAAGAGGAGGAGGAGGAGAAGGAAGAAGAGGAGGAAATTCTTTTTGTAAATTTGAACACAAAAGCTAAAAAGTTATTAATGACCAATTCATTAAAACTTTATTGGTTGAGGTAAACAATACTTTTGTAAACGTCAACAAAAGCGCCTAAATTTTCACTTTGCTAACTGGATAATTGAATAAACTTCATACAATTAAACGTTAAAAAGAGAGAAGATAATGAGGCGAAACGTACTGGTGACATTACGTCGTATCCAGCTGTGCATTCATGGTTGGCAACCATATAGAGTTGACACTTCAAAACAAATACTGTCCCCACTAAATACGTCACTTATATTTATGATCTTGGCTATTGTACTTTAAACTATCCTTAAAGTACTCCATTCCTCACATTTGTCATACAATTTTTCTCCAGTTTTTTTCTCCACTCCAAACCAGAAAACGAGAGGGTTGGAAGTGCTTTCCTACTATCAAATTATTATTTATTTGATTTTTCTTCTTTTTTATAAGAGAAAGGGGTTAAAAAGTAGGTTGTAGTAAGATGATACATTTTGGGCGGTTAAAAAAGTTATAAGAGCATTTAGCAGTTGTCTTGTAACCCCTCTTTTATAGAAAATTCAGTGCATTTGTCAGATATTTTTTTCCTTTTTCCTTCACCAGAAAAAGAGAGAATTGACATGATTTTTCGCGAAAATATGTAATTCTAATTTCTACAATAGAAAAAGACAGGTTTTTCTACTATATAACCCTACTTTCTTCCACTAGAAAAAGCGAAGTTCTCCTACTATATAACTCTACTTCTCCCCATTAAAAATGGAGAGGTTTTCCTACTATATAACTCTACTTTCTTCCACTAGAAAAAGCGAGGTTATCCTACTATATAATCCTACTTTCTTTTACTAGAAAAAGCGAAGTTCTTCTACTGTATAACTCTACTTCTCCCCATTAAAAATGGAAAGGTTTTCCTACTATATAACCATACTTTCTTCCACTAGAAAAAGCGAGGATATCCTACTATATAACCCTATTTTCTTCCACTGGAGAAAGCGAGGTTATCCTACTATATAACCCTACTTTCTTTTACTAGAAAAAGCGAAGTTCTTCTACTATATAACTCTACTTCTCCCCATTAAAAATGGAGAGGTTTTCCTACTATATAACTCTACTTTCTTCCACTAGAAAAAGCGAGGTTATCCTACTATATAATCCTACTTTCTTTTACTAGAAAAAGCGAAGTTCTTCTACTGTATAACTCTACTTCTCCCCATTAAAAATGGAAAGGTTTTCCTACTATATAACCATACTTTCTTCCACTAGAAAAAGCGAGGATATCCTACTATATAACCCTATTTTCTTCCACTGGAGAAAGCGAGGTTATCCTACTATATAACCCTACTTTCTTTTACTAGAAAAAGCGAAGTTCTTCTACTATATAACTCTACTTCTCCCCATTAAAAATGGAGAGGTTTTCCTACTATATAACTCTACTTTCTTCCACTAGAAAAAGCGAGGTTATCCTACTATATAATCCTACTTTCTTTTACTAGAAAAAGCGAAGTTCTTCTACTGTATAACTCTACTTCTCCCCATTAAAAATGGAAAGGTTTTCCTACTATATAACCATACTTTCTTCCACTAGAAAAAGCGAGGATATCCTACTATATAACCCTATTTTCTTCCACTGGAGAAAGCGAGGTTATCCTACTATATAACCCTACTTTCTTTTACTAGAAAAAGCGAAGTTCTTCTACTATATAACTCTACTTCTCCCCATTAAAAATGGAGAGGTTTTCCTACTATATAACTCTACTTTCTTCCACTAGAAAAAGCGAGGTTATCCTACTATATAATCCTACTTTCTTTTACTAGAAAAAGCGAAGTTCTTCTACTGTATAACTCTACTTCTCCCCATTAAAAATGGAAAGGTTTTCCTACTATATAACCATACTTTCTTCCACTAGAAAAAGCGAGGATATCCTACTATATAACCCTATTTTCTTCCACTGGAGAAAGCGAGGTTATCCTACTATATAACCCTACTTTCTTTTACTAGAAAAAGCGAAGTTCTTCTACTATATAACTCTACTTCTCCCCATTAAAAATGGAGAGGTTTTCCTACTATATAACTCTACTTTCTTCCACTAGAAAAAGCGAGGTTATCCTACTATATAATCCTACTTTCTTTTACTAGAAAAAGCGAAGTTCTTCTACTGTATAACTCTACTTCTCCCCATTAAAAATGGAAAGGTTTTCCTACTATATAACCATACTTTCTTCCACTAGAAAAAGCGAGGATATCCTACTATATAACCCTATTTTCTTCCACTGGAGAAAGCGAGGTTATCCTACTATATAACCCTACTTTCTTTTACTAGAAAAAGCGAAGTTCTTCTACTATATAACTCTACTTCTCCCCATTAAAAATGGAGAGGTTTTCCTACTATATAACTCTACTTTCTTCCACTAGAAAAAGCGAGGTTATCCTACTATATAATCCTACTTTCTTTTACTAGAAAAAGCGAAGTTCTTCTACTGTATAACTCTACTTCTCCCCATTAAAAATGGAAAGGTTTTCCTACTATATAACCATACTTTCTTCCACTAGAAAAAGCGAGGATATCCTACTATATAACCCTATTTTCTTCCACTGGAGAAAGCGAGGTTATCCTACTATATAACCCTACTTTCTTTTACTAGAAAAAGCGAAGTTCTTCTACTATATAACTCTACTTCTCCCCATTAAAAATGGAGAGGTTTTCCTACTATATAACTCTACTTTCTTCCACTAGAAAAAGCGAGGTTATCCTACTATATAATCCTACTTTCTTTTACTAGAAAAAGCGAAGTTCTTCTACTGTATAACTCTACTTCTCCCCATTAAAAATGGAAAGGTTTTCCTACTATATAACCATACTTTCTTCCACTAGAAAAAGCGAGGATATCCTACTATATAACCCTATTTTCTTCCACTGGAGAAAGCGAGGTTATCCTACTATATAACCCTACTTTCTTTTACTAGAAAANTGCTCCCCCCTTTTTTTTCCTCTTTCTTTATTCTTTTCTTTATTCCTTTACTCTGCAATGGATTCGGTTTGCATCGTTTACTTTTATCAAAATGATTTTTTTTAAAAGAAAATTTCTTTATCCTATGTGCGTTTTTTATGAATGTAAAAGTGTTTATTTGCTTTGGAATGTATATATATATTTTTTGAATGCATCTTTCCACTGTAGCTAGCGGATCCGACTTGATGTAGTTCGGGATGTTTAAGTTAGTAAAATTTTTCTTGTGAAGTTTCTACGAAGTTTCTTGATATTTTTTGATAGAAGACATTTTCAGCAATTTACTGTATAATATTATATGTGAAATTTTTGATAAATATCAGGCTTTGCAATACGAGGGTACTTCAGAGCATTTTTCTTTTATAAAAATAATTTTTAAGAGGAAATTTTTAAAATATTCTTAAATTCTCTTAAAAATAGTCATTTTTAAGGAAAAAAGATATATATTTATATTATTAAAAGATTTTTTAAGTCGAAAGTTTTTATATGAGGGCCTTTGGTTCCCCTTCCTCATTATAATCTATTCTGATTTGTTCTCAGACAGTAATTCTGTTGAATTATGGGAAATTTCTCTAGTTTATAAGGAAGAATTGTAAGTTTAGAAATGTATTATTATTGTAGGGGGAAGCATTAAGTACCCCTTAAAAAACTAAAATTTTGAGTGGCGCCATCTGTTGTGATATTTTATAAATTTAATTTTTTAAAAATGATTTTTATGATAATTAAACACTAAAATTATTATTTTACAATTAAAATAGAATAAATTAATAAAATATTTAAACATATTTTAATTGTTAAATAATAAAATATATTTTAAAAAATTCGTTACAAATATTTTTATTGAAGTCTTTTAAAATATCTATTAATTAATTTAAACAATTAAAAAAATTATTTTTATTCCCATTTAATTATTACCCTATGCTCATATTTATGTATATTTTTTCTTTTACTCTAAATTTACAATTCGCATGACTTAGCGAGATATGATAATATCAGTATCATAGCAACGTATGCTTTTGTTTATTGGAACGAGGACACTTAACACATCATTGGAGAAGAAACAATTCACGAAGAACGTTGGTTTACATTAAGAAAACTTTAAAAATAAAATGAATAATCAAGATAAAAACAGTAAACCCGCTTGGACTACAAGAAATAACATGGGGGAGAAGGATATGGATGCTTATAATACTGAAGATCCCTACGAAGCAACCGATGAAACGGATATTATTCCAGAATCTGAAAGAGTTGGATGCTGGCATGGCTTCATAACTGGTATAAGAGGTAAGATAAGGATAAAATTTAATTGTTTTATCATTAAAAACCCTTCAGAAATTACAATCTTCAAGCTTTCTTTCAAGCCTACAATGGTCGAGATTTGTTGTACGGTACCCCCACAAGATTGAGAAGGGTTATAATCGATTCCAAATTCTAATTTTCTACCCTAAAAACAATCCTTATAACTTTTTCTTGTTAAAACGGTGTTAATTATAGTTTATTATTATTATTATATCTATTGTTTAACGAGCTAGAGCTTCAAAGATTATTGTACTCCTTGATGGATCTTTAGGATAAATGGTTATCACAAAGGCCAACGTTTAATTGTTTTTCTTTGATAAATTTTGGGACAGTTTGTTTGTCTTTTAGAGCTTTATATTGTTGCATGATATAGTTTTTGCATCCCTTCTACATTACACTTTTCCTGTTAACAATAGAGTCATGCCAGTTATCTATGTAACTCCGATCTAGGAATCTTTTGAATTAAAATAACGTGATTTTTGGTCGTTATCTAAAGTTCTTATATAATTAATCGAGGCCTTCTGTCCCAATCTTTTCATATCTTGCCTCAAATTTCATCTATCTAACACCGTTCTCGAGATAAAGGAAGGACAGACAGACGGACAGACAATGGGAATTTATAAGTCTACAATTTTTTCAAATTGCAGCCTAATTATTTCAAATCAAAATAATTCATTTTTATTGATTTTATATGTTAATGACGTTACAAAACGTTACAAAATTGTCAAATTATGTGTTCTTTTGTGGGGGATTTTAATTCAGAAATTAAAATCTATTAAGTGTATTTTTCTACGTATTCATACTTTATTGTATAGCGTGACAGACAGATTAATTTCGAATGAAAATTGCGTAGGACACGGTTTTTTTAAACCATTTTTATTAGCTTATACACCTCTTCCAACTTGATTAGGTCCTAGTTTTAATACTAAAATTTTTAAATTTATTTTTTCATTATCTATTCGTCTGTCAGTTTGTCTATCCATATTTTCATACACTTTCTAGTAATCTCGAAGAGATATTCAGATCTCAAGAGTTGCATTTCGTTCTCGTATTAAGACGTTGTCTACAGGACCTAAAAAAAGTGAGATTGAACCGTCTAGATTCAGATAGGCCATTCTGGCTCCTTATCTGGGTTGGCTTGATGGAATACGGCAAAGCAATACGAAGTCGAACTGTCATAGTGGAGAAGTTTCTAAGGAAAACTGTCCCCTATTTAGGTAAAGAAAATTCGAAAACCCTAGTCGGCCAGTTCATTGATTAGGCGCGAAATGATGACCCACTACCAATTCAAGTGATTTTATCCACTAGGTCACTGGTGGGAACCCCTATCTGTATAAATTTTTCTATACACTAAAAATTGTCTTTCTCAATACAAGTTCATATCGAATGATTCTGTTTCCTTTTTAAATAAGTGTATTGAAAATATTCTTCCTGTCCTAAGTTTCCTGTAAAGTTCCTCCTAGCTTAAGTTTCCCTGAGAAGTTCCCCCTGTCTTGAGTTTTTCCTGAATATTCCCTATGTCTTAAATTTTCCCTGAATATTCCCTATGTCTTAAGTTTTCCCTGAATATTCCCTATGTCTTAAGTTTTCCCTGAATATTACCTGTCTTAAGTTCCCCTGAATATTACCTCTGTCTTAAGTTTTCCCTGAATATTCCCTATGTCTTAAGTTTCCCTGAATATTCCCTCTGTCTTAAGTTTTTCATGAATATTACCTGTCTTAAGTTTCCCTCAATATTACCTTTGTCTTAAGTTTTCCCTGAATATTCCCTATGTCTTAAGTTTTACCGAGAAGTTTCCTTACGATCCCTGTCCTAGAAATTAAAAAAAGAAAAATTTAAATTTTAAAGTTAATTTTATCGTTTCCGTCTGTTTGAGTATACGCAAAATTTCTTGGAAATTAAATTACTGGCGATTTTTTTTTATGTAAGAATTATAAACTACTACTACTACTTATTATCAGTTATAGAAGCTATGGCAATTTAAAATATAATTATTTCATTTTTAAAAATGAATTTTTAAGTTTCAAAGTATTAAAATCGAGACGGATTTAAGATCAGACACGTAATAAATTTAACTTTATAAATTCCAGAGTCGTTTTTAATATTTAATTTCTTAAAAACGTTAAAGGTTATTATATCGATTTATCTTTATAAAATTTTTATCTTTCAAATTAAAATTTATTAGATTCTCCATATAATTTATCATAAAGACTGTTTGTTCTCTATTAATGCACTGTACTGTATACACTTACAGGATCGCTTATAAGAATTATAGAACACCCCTGACTCTGACTCATCCCTTCTTAAAAAAATAGGCCCCATTTCGCGCTTCCACAGATTAAGGGCCCCATACGTGTTCCTCCTACGAAAATGATCTATCTTTGAGTCAACGGAGGTAGGATCGCGATATTAACTTCTTGAAATTTTAGTATTGATGGTCTACCTTCCTTTAAATCGAAGAAAGGTAGGCCCTTATCAAGGCAAGCTGGAAGCTTAAACCCTCTCTGGCGATGGCTCATCTCTCTTTGAATTAATAATGATTTTTCTCTGGATTCTCCAAACCCTTGCAATAATAACCCATCTCTTTTTTGAATTAACGAGAGGAGGCCCTAATCATGTGCTTCACGAAACCTCAGGCCTTTTATGTATTCTCTCTGGTGGTTATTCACTTCTTCTTGAACCACAAAAAATGGATCTCACCACGGCCTTTCTGGAGAAATATCATTGGAAGATAGGAGGAGTCCCATCCTCTTTAGTGAAAGACCCATTTTATTTTTGACAACACGAGTTGGACCCCTTGCCACGAGTTACAGAGTTAGGCCCCTTGCTCTACCTGCACCCTTATGGGCAACCACGCACAAACAAATGTATTAAGCGGTTGTTTACGCGTATTTATATAGAAACAAGAAAAGCGCTATTGTGTTGTAAACTGTCCAGTACATTTTTAGCATCGAAATTTAATTTTGGCATGGAACCACAACGAAAAAATTCGGCATTAATTACAATAGAACTCACGTACTTATTTAATTTTAATTTTATTTTTTAAAGTGACAATTCCGATAGATTCGAGTCACGAAAATTATGTTTGAAATCTCTGCTATGGTAACAAGGCATTAAATAGGATGAACACCTTTGCGTGATAGTCCAGGATATCTGAAGGTTAATTTCGTTACATCGATCGTCACGTGATCATCTCTACCCCTCTTTACAATTCAGCAAAAAAAAAAAAATAATGCATAATTAACTCGTAAATTATCCATAAATCGATATAAACTTATAAAAATTTTCGACTTTTTATCAACTTAATTTGTTTAAGAATAGGATAAAAAAATTGCTAAAATTTCTATGAATTTTTAAAAAAATTATATATTTTTGTATAAACATTTAAAGATTTTTATGTTATAATTAAGTTTTTAATTAAATGTTTTAATGTTTTTTAACGAATTTTAAAATATTTTAACATAAATTTATAGACACCCATTTAGAATGTGCGAAATAATTCTATTAAAGTCAGTTGTTGTGAATAAACAGGTTTTTGCTTTTCGTGTTTAAAATTTGTCATAAATTAAATATTTAACGTTTTGTAGGTATATTTGCCACGCGGGATATGAAAAAAGGTGGAGAAAATGACAGAGAATGGATAATTAGGACAACAGTAAAAGAACTTTTCTTATACCTGATTTTTCTTATTATACTGTGTATATGTAAGTAAGCATAGTGTCATAATTTATTTACTTTATTATTATTATTTAAGTTTAAATGTTTAAAAGTAAGATATTTAATTACATTCACACACTGTTTATTTATATTTCGTACTTTATTTGTGATAAAATGCGGGATAACCTTCCTTCAGAATTTGTCGCTACCGTCATATTTGACCATATATACTGACGTGGCGACGATTGGCGCGACGCGTAGCGCTTGTTAGAAATTGCTTTATACCCGTAACTAATAAAGTAAATAGTAGTTTCTGAGAAATAGAAATCATCCACTGTAAATACAACGTTTTATAATGTAAATAATTGTTAAAATATCATTTCTTTCGTGATAAAATCTAATATTTTAAATTTTTGCGCGCGCGCGCTGTGCGACATTTTAAATTCGCTTCCAATTAATTAAAAATATGAGAATTTCATTTACTAAAATAATAAATCTTTCATAAAACGCTTAAACTCTTTAAATTTATTATTATTTTGAAAATAAAATAAAATTTCTATTGATTTTATATAAAAATGTTCAACGCGACGCGTGTTAAGCGCAGCGCTACGCGTCGCGTTAAACCTTTATGGCCTCCGGATCCCTCAAAGGTTGCGTTGCCTTATTTTATCAATCAACCTTTTCTAATACATTATGAATCGAGTGTTTCTATAGAACTTTTTAAAGGAAACTGTATAAGAATTATAATATTTATCCAATAGTAACCTTTGGAATGATGAGCCCAACTATGTATTACTTAACTAAAGTGATTAGTGAGTTATTTTTGGAAACTCCTTACGAAGATACAAGAAACAATGTAAAGGGTTCTACTCAAGTCATAGATTTTTGGAGGGTAATCATTTACGTATACATATTTTTCATTTTATTTTATTTCTAGAATAGTGTAAAACGTGTTTTAAAATCTCTTACAGTTCGAGCAATACGTGATGCACGAATGTCTCTATTGGGAAACGTGGTACAACGATGATCCTACAGTGATGCAAGACAGGAATATATTGTATGAAAACTATCTTCTGGGTTCTCCCAGATTACGTCAGTTGAGGGTTAGAAACGATTCGTGTGCCGTTCATCCGGATTTTACTTCTTCCATATCCGAATGTTACGATGTTTATGATCCAAGTATTGAAGATACCAGGCCTTTCGGCCTTCTTAATGGCACCGAGTGGGTATATAGTAATTGTAAAACTTTTACTGTATAAGAAGATAAAAAATAAACATCTAACTTCTTCCATTTTTGCTAATATTAGATGGACATACCATACAGAGAAAGAAATGAATGGCTCTAGTCACTGGGGTCTACTAGCTACTTATAGTGGAGCAGGATCTTATGTTGATCTTGGAACTGATAAAAATACATCAAAGGAGAAAATGAGTACTTTAAAAACGAATCTCTGGTTGACCAGAGCTACGAGGGCTGTTTTTCTTGATTTTACCACTTACAATGCAAATTTGAATTTGTTTTGCGTGGTCAAGTAAGTTGCAACATTAATAAAATGCAGAAAATCATAATGAAAATTCAGTTATATCATAACTCTTATTTAAAATCGTAAAAGAAATGCGTTGCAACACGGTGTTACAACGCGTTGCAATTTGGAAAACAATATTGAATCATCGTGTTGCATAATAGGAAACCTTTACAATTTTTTTATTATGTTGAAAATTTAATTTACTTTGTTTACTTAATGTAAACATAACCAAATAAAAATTATTTATATCCATTTATAACAGGATCGTATTCGAGTTTCCAGCTACAGGAGGAATGATACCATCCTGGAGCTTCAGAACGGTTAAACTGTTGCGTTACGTTTCAGCATCTGATTATATTGTACTCGGATGTGAAATTGCCTTTTGCGTTTTCATAATTTACTACACTATCGAAGAAATATTAGAGGTTAGTATATTTTTGAATACATTTCTTAAGTTGTCTTCATCAAAATCACGAGTAATGGATCCCTAGATAAAAAGGAATAAGTGCTCTTACTTCAAAGGATTCTGGAATCTGATGGATTTACTTGTTGTAATAGTAAGTAGTGTAAATATTTTAATAAAATTGCTTTTTTATAGAGTAATAATTAGTAATTTTCTACAAAATTTTTAGACTTCCATCATTTGTATTGGGTTCAGCGTGTTCCGCACATCAGCAGTTAATCGTCTCTTGGATAATTTGATTAATACACCAGAAGACTATTCAAATTTTGAATTTTTAGGATATTGGCAAACACAATTCAATAATCTTGTAGCCTGCACTGCATTTCTTGCTTGGATTAAAGTTTTTAAATATATAAGTTTCAATAAAACTATGACTCAACTTTCTTCCACGCTCTCCAGGGTTTGTACATCGTTGGTTTATATGATTTATCTTTTTCGAAACAATAGTTTTTATTACTTTGATCTATTTGCAGTGTTCAAAAGACGTTGCTGGTTTTGGCATCATGTTTTTTATTGTCTTTTTTGCCTTTGCACAATTGGGTTATCTTCTTTTTGGCACTCAAGTTTTCGATTACAGCACATTTGTTAAAGCCGTGTAAGTGAATTCTATAGTCAAATATGAATTTAAACTTGTAAGAAAATTAAAAACGTTGATGGTTAATTAGCAAAATTCTTTTTCAGATTTACGTTGCTCCGATTGATTTTGGGCGATTTTAATTTTTACGATCTAGAAGCCGCAAACCGGATTTTGGGACCGATATATTTTCTAAGTTATGTATTCTTCGTTTTCTTTGTTTTAATGGTGAGTCACATTTCAAAAATGGTCCTATATTTGGTAATAATATAAAAGTTTTTAGAGATTTATCATTGCCATCTCTTAGAACATGTTTCTAGCCATCATCAATGATACTTATGCAGAAGTCAAGACAGAGTTATCCAATCAGAAGAACGAGTTTGAAATCGTTGATTACTTCAAACGAGTATAAATTATTACACAAATATTTACGTTTATATTTAATTAATTTAGTAAAATTTTCAACCGTTTTTAAACTTTTTAGGGATATAATAATATTTTGGGAAAATTAGGAAAGAGAGATCAATTGGTGGATCTACAGAATGCATTGAAGTTAGCTGATACTGATGGAGATTGTCAGCTATCTTTTGAAGAAGTTAGACGTACTTTAAAAGAGTAAGATTAAAAATATTTGCTCTTTAATTCTTATTCTTCTTTAGGTTTTACTCTCCTGTTTTAAAGTCATGAATTTTATAGCTTTCGGTAATGTTTTAAGCTTCATCTTCCATTCATCCGTTTAGGAAGAATTTTACTGATATGGAGATTGAGATGCTGTTTGCTAAATATGATGTCAATGGCGATCGAATCTTGGATGAAAGAGAAACAAAGTACATGTTAGCCGATTTAGAAGGCCAGAAAGTTCAATTAGATCGAGAAATTCATCATAATTCAACAGGAGGCGGCGGGGAATTAGGAGTTGACCCAAATATGGTAGCCTCTAAAGAAGAATACAACATGTAGGTTATGTTGTATTCTATGTATAATTAATTAAAGATATAATTTTAATATTTAAAATATATTCAGGCTTTATAATCGCGTGGATAAAATGGAACAATCGATTATAAATATCGTTTCTAAAATCGATTTGGTGTTGGAAAAGATGCAAGCCATGGAGAAAGCCAAAGTTAAGAGAAGAGAAAACATGAATAAGATACTCGATACGATTTCTGAGGTTAATTTAATAATTATTTTATTTCGATATTTAATTAGCTTTTATATTTAATTTTAATGTTTTAAACTGTAGAATGAACACATGGATGATCGAACAAAGAAGCAGCAGATGGAAAGATTGGTAAGAGAGGAATTACAAAGATGCGATTCTGATCTCTCTCTTCGTCAGGTAATTTTTGTAATTTTTAATAGAACTTCAACTCTTAAATTCATCATCATAATGTAATATTATTTTTGTAGGAATCATCTGGATATTCAAAATAATCGGATTTTGTTAAATGTTAATTTGCTTTAATGTACAGAAGCAAAATTGATGAGGCCTACATAGGCCTATATATATATATATATATATATTTGTTTCTTTGCTTTGAGATTTCTGCAGACATTAGATTTAGGTGAATTTAGAGAAAAAGATTCCTTAATACTCAAAGTTAAAAACAAAATTTATTTCTGGAACTACATCATATTTACAATTTAGTTCCAGAACTAAAGTGATTGTATAGTTTAATATGTTTTTGTATTTCATAAAAGTTATAAACACTATCTTTTAATAACATTACAGCAATTACTATTTGCTTGTATTTAAAAATTAATGCTATCTAAATAGAATTCAATGCTCAATAACTTTACAAATATAATCAATCAACATTTTTAGATTTAAACTATTCAAACTCAAAATTAAGTTTAAGATAAAATTAACAGTATTTGAAAAATTTTCAAAATAACTACAAGTAAATAAATAATAAAAAATTTAAGTTAGTTAAAAGTTTATAGATATGAATCGTTAGGAAGACAATTCTTCTAAAAGAAATTTTATAATTTAATTAGCAGATATCAGAATACAATAATAATAATTATTATTATTATATTTTATGTAAATTATTTCAGAAATAGTATTAAGAAAGTTTCAATTATAAAAGATTGTGCAGTAAGTTTAGGTAGTTCATGATAAAAACAATTCTTTTCCTGATTTAAGAAATAATTGATTGATGTTTGTTTATGACATTGCTTATAATATGATACCTATTTGTTCTTTTTTTTTTAAAAAAATCAGGATATAAACATTGTTAACAAGGAACAAAATATAGACACTGTTTTAAGATAATTCTCATGAAAGCATGTATCATATCTCATCAAAATCAAAACATTTATTATACAATCTAATTTGATTTCTATAATTACTATTACTAATTATAATAGTAATACAAAGTACTTCTAATTTCTGAAAAAATTCCATTTGATAATTCCATTTCATTAGATATACTGTTTTTTCAGTTGCTGCACAAACAAAATCCTCTGAAGTTGAAAATAAATGACAACCAGTTAAATTTAATACAGGTCTTTGTTTCAGAGGTTCATCAAATCTGCCATTCTCCATTTTCTCTTCTAATTCTTTCAAATCGAACATCCATAATTCTCTTTCTTCCCCTATTTAAATAAATTTATTAAAAAAATAAAAATAAAACAAATTAACATACATAATAAATTTATTACCTGATATAACAATAATCAGATTAAGCTGATTTACGACTGAAATCTGGTAAACATGATGAAAATTCTCAAGTTTATACTTAACACTTTTCATTGAAAGATCAAGTAAGTCTATAACATATAAACCTTCCTTAGCTCCAAGTAATGCTTCCTAAAAAAAGTATATTTTTAAAAATATTAAACTTTAAAATGTTTAATGTCTTATTTTATTGTTAATTTGTTAGCTTATAGCCTTTACNCAAAAAAATATACGTATTTTGGAAATGTTGAGTCGAATTAGTCTAGAATCGATTAATTTTATGAAAGAAAACCTTTCAAACAGCCGTAGTCCGTAAACTATGATTCCTACAAAATTGATTCATAAAGAACGGAACGTATCTACCGTCTTATAGGGGGATCTACTGTATTTAATTGAGTGGGTTGATAGAATGTGTTGAGCAAATCAACACATGGACAATCTACCGAGGGAGTGCCTCCTGAGTAGATTATAATGCACAATCAGTTAATCAGTTAAACAATATTAAATAAACTGAACAATACCGAAATTTAATTTATTTATCGATAACTGTCGAGTTACTACAAGAGTCACTGTATTCAAAATGGGCACAATTTGTTAAAACATGAGTTAGAAAGAAACTTTTAATGCGCTCCCAAAGTCCGGCATTTACTTTAATTCCATCTTTTTCTAACGGGTTCGTGGACTGTTGAAAATTATTTCCATGCTGAACAGCACAAATCCTGTCTTTCATTGAACCTCTGTAACATGGTGCTGTATGATATCTTCTGTACTTAGAACCTAATCGAGTTTAGAAAAAAAAATTAAGAAAATTACACGATTCCATTTATAATTTTAGATCTACTAAAAGAACAATATATATTTTAATTAAGTTATTTATATTATATTATTGTAAATAAGTCCCATAAGTCTGGAGCCATCGGAGTTATATTAATCCTTGTTTATTCTTTTACAGGTGAAGCGTGGCACTGAATGAAGAACGAATTCAATTTAAAGCTGGGGACATTCAGTCGGCTTGAAGTTACCGAAGAGTTTAACAGGCTGCATCCATACTGTTGCGTGTGGTAAGTTCAGATGCAGCCTGTTAAACTCTTCGACAATTTCATGCAGACTAAAAATTCTTTGCATAAATAACTCGAATTCATTCCTCCTTATATAATTATTCAATGCAATGCTTTACCTGCAAAATCATAAACAGAGATCAATATAACTCCTATGATTCTAGACTTAAGGATGGAGAATTGGAGTAACACATAGGCTTTAGACAGTGAAGAGTATTCGGAAAACTGCACGAAGGCGCGATCCCACGACCAGTGTTCCAGTGAATGGATAAATTGGTAGTTTTATATCCGACCACCGGCGGACACTCAAGACTTATGAGACACCCTGTATAATTTTAAATACATGAATTTTCTCACTTACTTAAACAGTAACAGCAATACACTCTTGAATCTAAATAGGATTCATGAATTGTAAGATCTTTATTATTAACTGGCAAGTCTTTGGCAAATGTACCTGCTCAATAACCATTATTTATTAATGAAATTCATTATTTTCATAGCAAACAATGAAACTTACTGTTATAACATCTGCAAGTCTCATATTTAGTTCTTAGTTCTGAGTCTTTCCACGGTTGAAGATATACATGCTCCAAACCATCTAGAAGTGTAATGGATGTTTGATTATCTTCTATGAGGAAACATGATAAAAATTCAAGGCACAAAGCAGCGTCTTGAATGGTAACGTCACTCGAATAAGGATGAAAATGTTTCAAGATTTTCTTAAAGTCGATTGGATCGGCTAGTATATTGGGTAGTATTGTACGCAGTCTTTCTTGATCACAAATAACATTTTCATAATTGTACCGCTTTATTAGTTCTTTAATTCCTCCTCGAGTTATCACTTGCAATGCAAATATCCCAAATTCCCATAGATCTAGTTTGGCAGTTGAATATGTACCAGTTTTGGTAATAATGTCTCGAAATTCATAATTTGATAATTTCAACTGAAGAGGATCAACGATGTACTCCATATCTGTCAATGAAGTAAAATCTGATATCATGGCATTCAGATAACTAGACAACATGATGGTTTCTATTTGCAAATTGACAAGATATAACTTGTTATCATGTAAATAAGATAATGCGTCCAAGATTTCTCTGATCCATTTTTTACATAATAAATATCCCCATGACTTTTTACATATACTAGACATCTTTAACCTCTCTTCTAATGTACACAGGCACGCTGGCATGATGAAGGCGTACATCTCCTTTGAGATATTTAGCGCTTGTATCAATATCAAAATATTTGGATGAGACAGAAGTGGCCAAAATAATCTTTCTCCGTCACTAACTTTATTCCTAATTCTTACAGTTACTTCGCGCCCAGTTCTATCCAGCATTAATAAAAGAAATCCTCCCTTAAAATCGATATATTTTCTATATTTATAGCCGTAGTTCTCCATTATGGTAATTTCTTTGGATGTATAAAGCGTTTTCAATGATAGTATCTTCAAAGGAGTAATTTTGGAAGACATATTAATTAACATCTGGCAAATTAACCGAACGAAAACAATACTTTTGCGAAATAATACTTAATTTAACAATGTTTAATGATGTTTTATTGTACCTGCTTGTAAGGGGCCTATCCAAAAAATTTGTCTGTTTTGTTTATTGTAAACCAGAATTTTTAAACTCATATATTGTAGAAGTTTGTTAAATGTAGGAGTTGACTGCTAACTCCATGGACTCTTTCCTGAGACAACTCCATGGAATAATTTTGGACATATGTTTAGATTAAGGCACTCCAGGAAAAATAAATTTCCTAAACAAACCACAGCAGGTTTCGAGGATAACACTCGAGACAATGATAACGTGTTATCCATTTAAACAGGAAACCCATACTTTTGTTTAGACCGCCATTGACTTGAAAATAATAAACCGACTAAGGAACAATTAAAAAAAATTAATGCAATTTTAAAAGGGGGTGTTCCGGGGTGTGGATAATAAGCAGCAGCAAGTAGAAATATCGACTTCATCTTCATTTGTTATGTTATTTTATAATAAAACTAGATGAGCCCGGCGTTGCCCGGGCAAAAACTAACAACAGCAAAGATTAAGATTATTGATTATTTCGTACTTCCAATCCATCTATTATATTACATTATAGTATTTGATTTATATGTATAAAGGTTATCTTACGTAAGAGTTTATCACATCGAGTGCCCACTCTGACACATTTTAAAAATTCTTTAAATTGTATACGGTAAAGGAATAAAGAATTTTAAAATGGTAACTCGGTGTGATAAACTCTTACGTAAGATAACCTTTGTTGTTATATAAATTAAACACTATAATATAAAACATTAAAACGAAAACCATATAAAGAGTTTGGTTACTTCAGCCTACAGTCACGTTTATCACGATACTCGGGTTATACGAAATGGCACAAATTCATTGGTCAAGTAGACACCAATTGAAATTATATCTTAAATTTTTTCAGATATATTGTTTCCTATTGTTAGTTCTACGAAACTGTACCATTCACAGCCGAATATCAAACGGTAATCTACCAACCAATCAAATTTCACAAAAACCAGACCAAAAAAGGTGTGACTTCTCTCGATCGTTTCGATCTCGATTGAAACGAGGTTCAATCACGATCGACTCAAAAGAGTTTTTGAAACTAGTTCCAGTCATAAGAGAATTTCCACAATCCCACGCGCGCGAGAAGAAACAAGATGGCTGCGGAACACGTGTCTGGCTATCAACACAGAAATACAAAAGACATTTAGAGAGACGATGCGATCTGCTAATTATTAGATATATGGCAAGAAAAAGTATTATTTCTAACCAAACTTTCCATTTTATTCGTTGGTGTTCGTGACTTACCGCGTAGTTATGCCATCTTCGTTTTTCATTGTTACAGTTATGAAATAGTCAACCGTCAAAAGAAAATTACCAATAACGTGACTCGTTAGATTTCGCCACTACATTAACTTAACTATTTTTTGTTGAATAAAACATCCCGCGGAAAACGGGATTTCAAAAATTGCCTATAGCCTTATTGTTAAGCTCCCCTCCACGGTAATCTTTAGTAAAGATTTTATTAAAGTTTAAAAGTATGTACATCAATTGGATGTTAAAAACCATCCATTTTCTTATAGAAAGATAGCCCGACATCATAAGAATCATATATAACAATATATATCTTAAATTATATATTAACATTAACATGGTCTCAAGCAGTATATTCCATGGTAAAATCGTTAAATCACATACACTCTTATCCATTTTAGACTATCAGTTTGTTTCCAATCAACATCAAACAGTGTGGACGGTCATCAAAGACACTGCCCCGCCACCAATTTACGCGAACCAGTGTAAATAACTATTTAAAACACCGTTCTGTTTCAATAAACACTAAAAAGTGAAACATTTAAAACACCGTTCTGTTTATTCTGTAAGTATACTTCAGGAATGTACGAGAGGCTTTTCTGTGTACCGCTTATTTAAAACCCACTTGAATGAAGACAGAAGACGCCGACGAAAGACGACAAAGGGCTCTTTGTTTCTCATTGACGATAGTGGAGTGTTATGCTTCGCTTGTCACTCCAAAAGAAACAAAGTGATTGGTCGCACAGCGACCAAACAGCGATTTTATCGAAGACGACCAGTCCTAAAAAGATAGAAGAAAGGTCACTAAGCAACCAAATGTGGCCTCATAGGAGACGACCCCCGCAAGTAAGGGAGACAGAATGCCTTCCTGGAGGACTTCGAAAGGAAGCTGGCCCCTATTCAGGCGTCATTGGAAAGGAGGAAAACCCGGAAAAAACTCCCGCTGCCAGCTCCTCCGAGTGACGTGCGAACCCCGGTGTTAAGGGTCTGGTCATCACTATCAAGCGTAGACGGAGTCCACTCGGCCGCCGATAAGCCTTAAAGGACTCTTTGTGTCCTGCATCTTTAATTATAAAGTAAAGTCACTATGCGCCACCAGCATTAATTTTAAAATCAAAATATAAATTGATGTACACACACTCAGCAATAGTATATAAATAAAAAAAACACACANGTTTTTAATTAAATGTTTTAATGTTTTTTAACGAATTTTAAAATATTTTAACATAAATTTATAGACACCCATTTAGAATGTGCGAAATAATTCTATTAAAGTCAGTTGTTGTGAATAAACAGGTTTTTGCTTTTCGTGTTTAAAATTTGTCATAAATTAAATATTTAACGTTTTGTAGGTATATTTGCCACGCGGGATATGAAAAAAGGTGGAGAAAATGACAGAGAATGGATAATTAGGACAACAGTAAAAGAACTTTTCTTATACCTGATTTTTCTTATTATACTGTGTATATGTAAGTAAGCATAGTGTCATAATTTATTTACTTTATTATTATTATTTAAGTTTAAATGTTTAAAAGTAAGATATTTAATTACATTCACACACTGTTTATTTATATTTCGTACTTTATTTGTGATAAAATGCGGGATAACCTTCCTTCAGAATTTGTCGCTACCGTCATATTTGACCATATATACTGACGTGGCGACGATTGGCGCGACGCGTAGCGCTTGTTAGAAATTGCTTTATACCCGTAACTAATAAAGTAAATAGTAGTTTCTGAGAAATAGAAATCATCCACTGTAAATACAACGTTTTATAATGTAAATAATTGTTAAAATATCATTTCTTTCGTGATAAAATCTAATATTTTAAATTTTTGCGCGCGCGCGCTGTGCGACATTTTAAATTCGCTTCCAATTAATTAAAAATATGAGAATTTCATTTACTAAAATAATAAATCTTTCATAAAACGCTTAAACTCTTTAAATTTATTATTATTTTGAAAATAAAATAAAATTTCTATTGATTTTATATAAAAATGTTCAACGCGACGCGTGTTAAGCGCAGCGCTACGCGTCGCGTTAAACCTTTATGGCCTCCGGATCCCTCAAAGGTTGCGTTGCCTTATTTTATCAATCAACCTTTTCTAATACATTATGAATCGAGTGTTTCTATAGAACTTTTTAAAGGAAACTGTATAAGAATTATAATATTTATCCAATAGTAACCTTTGGAATGATGAGCCCAACTATGTATTACTTAACTAAAGTGATTAGTGAGTTATTTTTGGAAACTCCTTACGAAGATACAAGAAACAATGTAAAGGGTTCTACTCAAGTCATAGATTTTTGGAGGGTAATCATTTACGTATACATATTTTTCATTTTATTTTATTTCTAGAATAGTGTAAAACGTGTTTTAAAATCTCTTACAGTTCGAGCAATACGTGATGCACGAATGTCTCTATTGGGAAACGTGGTACAACGATGATCCTACAGTGATGCAAGACAGGAATATATTGTATGAAAACTATCTTCTGGGTTCTCCCAGATTACGTCAGTTGAGGGTTAGAAACGATTCGTGTGCCGTTCATCCGGATTTTACTTCTTCCATATCCGAATGTTACGATGTTTATGATCCAAGTATTGAAGATACCAGGCCTTTCGGCCTTCTTAATGGCACCGAGTGGGTATATAGTAATTGTAAAACTTTTACTGTATAAGAAGATAAAAAATAAACATCTAACTTCTTCCATTTTTGCTAATATTAGATGGACATACCATACAGAGAAAGAAATGAATGGCTCTAGTCACTGGGGTCTACTAGCTACTTATAGTGGAGCAGGATCTTATGTTGATCTTGGAACTGATAAAAATACATCAAAGGAGAAAATGAGTATTTTAAAAACGAATCTCTGGTTGACCAGAGCTACGAGGGCTGTTTTTCTTGATTTTACCACTTACAATGCAAATTTGAATTTGTTTTGCGTGGTCAAGTAAGTTGCAACATTAATAAAATGCAGAAAATCATAATGAAAATTCAGTTATATCATAACTCTTATTTAAAATCGTAAAAGAAATGCGTTGCAACACGGTGTTACAACGCGTTGCAATTTGGAAAACAATATTGAATCATCATGTTGCATAATAGGAAACCTTTACAATTTTTTTATTATGTTGAAAATTTAATTTACTTTGTTTACTTAATGTAAACATAACCAAATAAAAATTATTTATATCCATTTATAACAGGATCGTATTCGAGTTTCCAGCTACAGGAGGAATGATACCATCCTGGAGCTTCAGAACGGTTAAACTGTTGCGTTACGTTTCAGCATCTGATTATATTGTACTCGGATGTGAAATTGCCTTTTGCGTTTTCATAATTTACTACACTATCGAAGAAATATTAGAGGTTAGTATATTTTTGAATACATTTCTTAAGTTGTCTTCATCAAAATCACGAGTAATGGATCCCTAGATAAAAAGGAATAAGTGCTCTTACTTCAAAGGATTCTGGAATCTGATGGATTTACTTGTTGTAATAGTAAGTAGTGTAAATATTTTAATAAAATTGCTTTTTTATAGAGTAATAATTAGTAATTTTCTACAAAATTTTTAGACTTCCATCATTTGTATTGGGTTCAGCGTGTTCCGCACATCAGCAGTTAATCGTCTCTTGGATAATTTGATTAATACACCAGAAGACTATTCAAATTTTGAATTTTTAGGATATTGGCAAACACAATTCAATAATCTTGTAGCCTGCACTGCATTTCTTGCTTGGATTAAAGTTTTTAAATATATAAGTTTCAATAAAACTATGACTCAACTTTCTTCCACGCTCTCCAGGGTTTGTACATCGTTGGTTTATATGATTTATCTTTTTCGAAACAATAGTTTTTATTACTTTGATCTATTTGCAGTGTTCAAAAGACGTTGCTGGTTTTGGCATCATGTTTTTTATTGTCTTTTTTGCCTTTGCACAATTGGGTTATCTTCTTTTTGGCACTCAAGTTTTCGATTACAGCACATTTGTTAAAGCCGTGTAAGTGAATTCTATAGTCAAATATGAATTTAAACTTGTAAGAAAATTAAAAACGTTGATGGTTAATTAGCAAAATTCTTTTTCAGATTTACGTTGCTCCGATTGATTTTGGGCGATTTTAATTTTTACGATCTAGAAGCCGCAAACCGGATTTTGGGACCGATATATTTTCTAAGTTATGTATTCTTCGTTTTCTTTGTTTTAATGGTGAGTCACATTTCAAAAATGGTCCTATATTTGGTAATAATATAAAAGTTTTTAGAGATTTATCATTGCCATCTCTTAGAACATGTTTCTAGCCATCATCAATGATACTTATGCAGAAGTCAAGACAGAGTTATCCAATCAGAAGAACGAGTTTGAAATCGTTGATTACTTCAAACGAGTATAAATTATTACACAAATATTTACGTATATATTTAATTAATTTAGTCAAATTTTCAACCGTTTTTAAACTTTTTAGGGATATAATAATATTTTGGGAAAATTAGGAAAGAGAGATCAATTGGTGGATCTACAGAATGCATTGAAGTTAGCTGATACTGATGGAGATTGTCAGCTATCTTTTGAAGAAGTTAGACGTACTTTAAAAGAGTAAGATTAAAAATATTTGCTCTTTAATTCTTATTCTTCTTTAGGTTTTACTCTCCTGTTTTAAAGTCATGAATTTTATAGCTTTCGGTAATGTTTTAAGCTTCATCTTCCATTCATCCGTTTAGGAAGAATTTTACTGATATGGAGATTGAGATGCTGTTTGCTAAATATGATGTCAATGGCGATCGAATCTTGGATGAAAGAGAAACAAAGTACATGTTAGCCGATTTAGAAGGCCAGAAAGTTCAATTAGATCGAGAAATTCATCATAATTCAACAGGAGGCGGCGGGGAATTAGGAGTTGACCCAAATATGGTAGCCTCTAAAGAAGAATACAACATGTAGGTTATGTTGTATTCTATGTATAATTAATTAAAGATATAATTTTAATATTTAAAATATATTCAGGCTTTATAATCGCGTGGATAAAATGGAACAATCGATTATAAATATCGTTTCTAAAATCGATTTGGTGTTGGAAAAGATGCAAGCCATGGAGAAAGCCAAAGTTAAGAGAAGAGAAAACATGAATAAGATACTCGATACGATTTCTGAGGTTAATTTAATAATTATTTTATTTCGATATTTAATTAGCTTTTATATTTAATTTTAATGTTTTAAACTGTAGAATGAACACATGGATGATCGAACAAAGAAGCAGCAGATGGAAAGATTGGTAAGAGAGGAATTACAAAGATGCGATTCTGATCTCTCTCTTCGTCAGGTAATTTTTGTAATTTTTAATAGAACTTCAACTCTTAAATTCATCATCATAATGTAATATTATTTTTGTAGGAATCATCTGGATATTCAAAATAATCGGATTTTGTTAAATGTTAATTTGCTTTAATGTACAGAAGCAAAATTGATGAGGCCTACATAGGCCTATATATATATATATATATATATTTTAAGAAGCAAATTAGGATAGATTTTGATGGCACACTTAGAGATTTTACTGTATTGATCTTTTATTTTTCTATTGTTTATTGAAGGTCTATCAGCATAACACGACAATATTCTGTTTGTATTTGAAAATTCTGTTAACTGAGAGAACCTGTGTAATGTTTGCGAGTATTAAAATGGAGTATAATTAAATTTTATTCAAATTAATTACAGAAATCTGAATAAAAATTATCATCTAAAATGTTCTCAATATTCTTCTTTGATTCCGATAGATAACAAGAGAAGTAAAATGGCCTCACGATACGAGGCTAGAGTTTAATGTTTCGTTTCTTAAAATGTATTATTTTGTAAGAGGAAGGAAAGAAGACCTCATACATATTGCAGCTGAAATGCTGTTCTATATGCTGGATGCCAGTCTGAAGCTACCATAATATAATACAATAGTATAATACAATAGCATTTTATTGCAATGAGGGTTACATATTCAAATCCTGTCTATACTCATGATTTATTATAGTAGTGTGCATGGAGGAGGTATTTCTCAACCCTCATCCATATTGGCCATTGTGGTGAGACCTATGTTTTGGGACCAATGCTTAGTTTTAACCATTGTAATGGTTAAAATTGAGGCTAACAACACGAACATCTTCAATATTAGCCTTTATGGGCTATTTCTCCTATCAAATCAATAGAATAAAAACATAAATTAATTAATTTGTTTTACATAAAATAAATTACAATTTTGTTCGACAGATGGCGGGCTGTGTACATAAAGTAAAAATAAATATTAATTTTTATTTTTTAATTAACTTTAATATATAATTAAATAATAATGCTAAAAATATTGATATTTAAAGTAAAAAAAAAAACAAAAATTTATTTCTTATAATACAATTGAGTTTATTCATATCTTATGCAAAATTTTAATACTGTATTTAAATTAAAAATTATTTTAAATTACGAATTTATTAGCTGATAAATTATTTCAAATAAGTAATATTTACAGCAATAAAATTTATTTATATCTAATAAACTAAATTATAAATGATTAATTATAAAATAAATTAATCTTTAACGTGGCGCCATCTGTTATTAATTTCAGCAAATGTTTAGATATATTTTAAATTTTAAATACAGTACTTATATTATTTTAACCTCGTTAACAACTATGCAAATGGCAGAAGAACATTTATTAGAATTATTTTGTTGTAAATTTGACTTTCAAACACATAATAGCACAGGAACACTATGCTTTATTTACATAAAAAGCTTTTATTTAAACGATAAGCAATAGTAGTAATTACAGTAGATCCCCCTATAAAACCGTTTCCTATAGTTATGATTCCTATAAAAATTGTGGCAGTATCCGTAAACAACGGTAAAAATAACTCCTATAATACGTAAAACGTCATCGGGCAGCCGAACTACTT
>NW_019384387.1:0-606 GCF_000671375.1 Centruroides sculpturatus | reverse complement strand
CAGTAATATTTACACATGTCAAAATCCCGTCTCGATTATGTATATAAATTTTAAAGTTATATTTTTTTAATAAAAATTATTTTTATCGGTTCGTTAAAACTTTCCTGCCAATAGATGGCGCTACGTTAAAACGAACACTACGGATGAGGATATAAATTAATTGATTAACTGAAACCCAATAGTTATTTTGGAATACGATGTTCGATATTATGTTAGTTAGCCGTGTGTGGACGTAACTGCCGAGATGAATGAAATTTTAAAGAGGAAAAAAAAAAGCGGCGAATGGAGGCGCGAACCCAGGACTGCATTGCTGCAACGTAAGCCTGATGCAGGAGCGTTTGAGAGAAAAAAAAAGAAAAAGAGGATATGTGGGTGCGAACCCAAACTGCACACTGCAACGCAAACCTGATGGCGGACCGTTTGAGGGGGGAAAAAAAAGGCAACTGGTGGTTCGAAACCAGACTGCTCGCTTAAAATACGCCAAAAACAAGCGGAGCGCTCGAACCCGCAGCCTCTGCTTGCCGTGCGGCGCGCTTACCAGTAAGTAAGGTTATATCTAATTCTAATATACTTCTGGAAGCGAAGACTAGCTCGAGGGTCTGGGTA